>NW_013657629.1:82115-161133 GCF_000142905.1 Thecamonas trahens ATCC 50062
TCCTGGCCACCGGTCCGGAGAGGGTTTGGCGACCGGAGAGTGTGTTGCGATAACGTAGGCAGAGGTAGCGGTGGAGGGGGAGGGGGGTGGGGGGTGGGGGTAGAGACGGGGGAGGGGATGGGGATGGGGATGGGTGGGTGCAACACTATGTCCTCTCCCTCTATCCATGGCTGTGGTGGGGGGTGGCGGGGTGTAAAGGTGGGCGTACAAGCTTCTGCGTCTGGTCGTAGTCGCTGAGAACAATGGGTTTGCGGGCGCGTGAGCGGGAGGACATGACCGCAGACAGCGACAAGTACCCACCAGCCGTCCTTCAATTAATGTCCTTCCATTTAATCGTTCGTTGGCCACCCGTCCCCTTCAGTCGTGGCCTGCCACCACCGGGCGGACACCGGCCACTCCGTTACTGCTACGGCATTTGCTGCTCGCCCTGTTGCCTGCTATCACGCTGATGAACAACAAGAACACATGCACACAAACACACACACACACACTCATACCATACATTAGTTCGTCTGCTCAATGGCATCGCTGCACCTCGATAGCGGTGAGGGATGGTCGGATGTAGCTCAGAGGTGCCACCGACGCGCTGTGAGCTACAGTACGACAGCGATGTAGGGACAGCAATGACAGGACGAGGCCATATCACACTGATACTGCTAGCACACCTCCCTGCCCACCCATCATCCGACCAATCTCGCCATCGCCCTCGCCCTCGCCATTGCCATCGCCGCCACCACCGCACTCCCGACCAGCCCACAGACGCAAGTCATCGACAAGGCCACATCACACCGACTCGACTCGCACTCGCACTCCATCCCCATCCCCATCCCCCTCCCCCTCCCGCGCATGCGCCAAGCCGATCCCGATCCATTCGATCCCCTTCTGTCGCCATCATGAGCCGTTCTTCCCTGCCGTATCCCGCTCCGCTCCGCCCCGCTCGGCACCGAGCCGAACCCTCCGCCCGCCGTAAGCGACCGCCGCAGGAGGGCCGAGCGTGACCGGCAGCAAGCGGGCCACACCTCTCCAGACACGCACCCGACAGGCATGGCGACTACAGAGGCTGCACTCCCTGCTCTTGAGCAGACGACAAAGACGGTGCACTTTGCCGACACCCCCTTTGTCCTCCGGGTCACTCCCCTCGCCGGCGCCCTCATGGTTACCGCCTCGGCCGGTGCCTCCCTCCCGGCGGCTCTCGGCAGCTTTGCCGTCAGCTACCCGACGAGTCTGACGCCATCAGCGAGTGGCTCGAGCACGGCAAGCGGTCCTCTGCCAGCGGCTGGGCTCATTGGCTCGGGATCGACCTCGTGCGATGTGGCAGAGGCCATGGCCAAGCGCATCGCTGCCGTCACCAACGTGCCGGTCTATGTGGCCTACGCCCCGCCGCCCGGCGGTATTGACCCCATGGTCGACGCCTGGGTCGAGAAGGAGGTCCTCAAGTTTGTGGTCGAGGTAGCTCCGGCAGAGGCCCACTAACTATGCGCATGTTGGCCTACTTTAGCTCGATCCGTCCACAACCGGGCACCCAGCCGCCTCCCACCGCGCCAAGAGCCCAGCATACCGCCCCAACGCCCGCGCCATCGGGCGTCCCGGAGCAATCGCCGCTGCAAAGGCTGCGCGCCCGGTGGCGTCGTCGGCAAGGACCCGCACCAGCTCGTCGTCGCTCACGCTGGCATCGCCGAGGAGAGCGTTGACGCCACGGCCGCCGATGCTAGTCGAGGCGCGGTGGGCGCGGGCGCCGGCCTTGCGCACCTCGCCCATCATGGCCGAGATGGCGGCAGCCAGCGCAGCGTCCGAGTAGTCGATATGCGCCGGCTCCGCCTGCGCCGGCTCGGACTCGTCGCTGTCGAGACTCGCCACCCATGCGCTCAGCAGCGCGATCTCGTTGTCGGAAAAGATGCAGTACATGGGCCCGCGGAAGCCGACGAGTGTGGTGACTAGGGCCGAGCGGTGCGGCTTGCCCGGGACGACGTGCGGCGAAGCCGCCAGCGCCGCCCGCAGCGCCGCCGCGCCGCCGGTGTGTTCGCCACGCTCCAGCGCCGCAAACGCGTCGTTGAGGCTCCCGCCGGCGACCACGGCCTCGCCGTGCAGGTCCTTGGCAAAGGCGGCTTTTTGCACTAGTAGCGCGTCGACAGCGGCGTTGATGGCATCCACTGGCTCGTGCGCCCATGCGCGGACTGGCGCCACCTCAGTTGCAGGAGAGGAGCCGCCGCCGCCGCCTGCGACTCGCGCCAGCGGCGCGTCGAGCGTCTCCAGCTCGGCCATGACGCTGTCCATGGTGGTTTGGAAGGCGACAAAGCCGCGCCAGACCCGGCGGAAGAGCGCCTCCCGCTCGGCGCCTCGTGGTACCGCGCTCAGCAGGTCGTGCACGGCATCGAGCGCCTGCCGGCCGTGCCCGGCGGCAACGTTGTCGATGGCACCATGGAGGCGGAAGAAAATGGTGTCTGGAAGAAATGGCGCTGCCTCACGCGCGAGGCGGGCATTGATCGGCGAGGCAAAGAACTCGAGCCAGAGCGTAAAGCCGCAGATCTCGGGCTTGTACCGCAGCGGGAGCAGCGACGCTGCCAGCTGCATGGCTGCGTTGTCAAAGGCCGAGTCGAGGAAGAGTGGCGAGGCGGCAAAGGCCGGCGCGCCGATGATGGGGTGTCCGCTTCCGCCGGCTTGCTCGCGCCAGATCGGCTCGACAAGATCCATGGCCTCAAGCAAGTCGAGGTAGACCTTGGCGTGATTCTGCGCCACCACCCCGTTGCCGGTCTCGTCGTAATGAATCGAGTGGAGCGCGGCCGAGACCGAGTCTGTCGGCCCCACCAGAGCCGCCGTACCTGCCAGCCACGCACCGTCGACAAGATTGAACGGTGCTAGCTGGGCCACGTACTCACGCCACTGCCAGGCCTCGGGCCACCGCGGGACGGCGCCGTCGGCCTCCCACGCGCGCACCTCCTCGGCCACCAGCGCGTCGTACAGCGCCATCATGCGGGCCTCAAACGCCGCGGCGTCACCGTACTCGCCGTAGAGCAGATTGTTGCCCTGCGGCATGGCGGCAGCATGGACTGACCAGTCGACGACAGCCTTGCCCGCTGCCACCGCTGCCGCCGCTGCCAGCGCAGCCTCCATCACCGCCTCGGCCGCCGAGTACGCCGCCGCCGGTGCGTCCTCCACCGCCAGCACCGCCGCAAAGGCCTCCCGATTGGAGATCTGGTCATCCGATGCGGCGCCGTGGCCTTTGTCAGCGCCCACACCTGCCGGGGAGCGCACAATGTCGTCTCCGTCCGCAAAGCTCAATTTTCCGCAATCTTTTCCGCTGCATGCACCCGCATGTGCGCCTGCCGACCGCAACGCGGCATACGTGGCCAACGCCGCCACCGCCGCCGCCGCTGCTGCTCCCGCTGCCGCCAGTGTGCCCGACGTCTTCATGGACGTGGTGAGTAGAGGGGAAGGGGGAAAGAGAGGTGCAGTGCGCGGGTACCGTCTGCCTCCGGATGCTGCCGGTTGCCGGAGGAGAGCGGCGTGAACGACATCCGACTGTACGTTGGCCACCATCACCCCATCATCACCACAGCCATCACAATCACAGCCATCACCATCACTGCCATCACCATCACTGCCATCATCATCACTGCCATCACAACCATCACCATCACTGCCATCACCATCACTGCCATCACTGCCATCACAATCACTGCCATCACTGCCACCGCAACCATCGCCATCACTGCCATCACTGCCATCCCCATCCCCAGTTGGCCCCATCCCCATCCCCACCACGTGACCTGCACATGCCACCACCACCACCTCCCCCCTCCCCCCCCCCCACCGCCACCGCCACCCACACGTGCGACCCCACCCACCCGCGCACCCCTCCCACTGCACTCACCCCATACCATGGCCACAGGCGTCGACGTCCTCGCGGCGTTCAACATCGCCAAGGATGCCTTCTCTGTGGCCTCGCTCACACTGCCGTACATCTTCCTCTCCACAGGCCTCCCGCTCGCCGCTGCCTCTGTTCTCGTCCTCGGCCTGGCCTCGTGGGCCGGCGCTGTCTTCCTCCATCGCGCAGCAGAGGATGCACAGACAAAGATCTCTGGCTCTAGCGCCTCGTCGGCCTCTCTCCTTGCCGCCGATCGCCTCGTCGACGCCCCGCCTGTCAGCTACTCGCACTGTGTCGAGCTGCTCTGGGGCCGCCGCGCAAAGATGGCCGCAGACGTCACCATCGTCGTCGTCGACACCTCGGCCTCGTTCGCCATGCTCATCGCCGCTGGCCAGGCCCTCCACTCGGTTGGCGCCATCGCCGCCTCACACGCCTTTCTCGCCCACTATCCTCCGCTCGTTATCGCTGTTGGCCTCGTCGTCGCCGCCGTCTGCGTCGCCCTGCCCTCGGGCGATGCCCTCAAGTACCCGTCCGCCCTCGGCGCCACCGCCTTCCTCGCCCTCCTTGTCCTCACAGGCGTCCTTGGCGCCCGTGGTGAGCTGCACCAAGCCGACTTGCCGCCGCCGCCGCCGCGTTCCCACGTCTGGAGCTCGCTTGGCTGGCCGAACTCGCTCCGTGCCGCCGTTCTCGCCCCGGGCGTCCTCAAGTTCTGCTTTGCCGGCATCGAGTCGTGGCCCTCGCTCGCCGTCCCGCTGGGCCAGGCCTACATCCCCACCCTCGCCCTCGCCACCGCCATCATGATGAGCTTTACTATGGCCATGGGCCTCGTCGGCTACGCCTACGCGCCAGCTGACGTCGCCGAGAACCTCCTGCTGGATCTCCCGGACTCGGTCGCCGGCAACTCGGCTCGCATCGCCACTGCTGCCATGCTCGCCTTTACCACTCCCATCCTCCTCTTTGCCGCCTTTGAGATCCTCGAGTTTGCCACCGCAGCCGCCTTTCCCTCCCTCGCCGCACGTCCCTCTCCCGCCGGCCCGCCCGCCTCCCTCACCGCCTCGCCGTCCGACCCGCTGCTGCCGTCCATCAACACCGTCCTCTCGCAGAGCCCGCAGAGCCCGCAGAGCCCGCCAACCGCCTCCCGCCCGGCCGCCACCGCCATCCGCCTCCTCCTGGTCATCATCGCCTCTGTCGCCGCAGCCTCCTTCCCCAACCTCGTCTACGCCGTCTCGGTCACCGGCGCCGTCGGCGACTCTGCCCTAGGCCTTGTCATCCCGGGCATCGCCGCCTGTGGCCATCGCTCGCCCATTGCAGGCATCGCCCTCGTTATCATCGGTCTCGTCTGCATGATTTGCGGTCTCATCGTTCCCTTCACCTAAACTCCCCCCTCCCCTCCCCCTCTCCCCCCAACCACTTCCTGGTATCCGCCGCACCCCGCCGCTGCTCGTCTGCCCGCCACCGGCCACCGACCAAAACACGGCCAGACAGCCTACCACCGCCACCGCCACCGCACTCCAGACACACCCACCACCACACACCACACACACACACACACATCCCCCGCCACCGCAACCCAACCCACTTCTCGTCGGCTCTGACCGCGCGTGTCTCCGCCGCTCCCCGCACGTGCCTCCGCTTCCCCGCGCCTCACACCCCGCTGCCGCCCTCTGCCGCCTGCTGGGCTCCGACCGATGAAGAGTAGGTTCGACGGGGGGTACACGTACCTGTCCACAAATTGTGTCATTGTGTTGTCCCGGTACTCACACCTTCCTTCTCTCCCGACCGCGCACAGCCGCTCACTTTTCTGGCGATCGCGCCGCGTTCAAGACCTCGATCGAGCGCGCCGGCGCTGCGAGCGTCACGAGACTCACCGTCGCACCGTCGTCGTCGGATGGTGAGGTCGAGTACGCCGCATCACTGGTGTCTTCCATCGTCGAGCTCGACCTCGCGCGGTGCTCGTACGTCACCGACGCCTCCATCAGCGCCGTCGCCGCCTCGTGTCCAGCGCTCACGTCGGTCAATCTCTACTGCTGCGAGCGGGTGGGTGACGAGGGTGTGGCCGCGCTCTCGCACGGCTGCCCGCAGCTGGCGACGATCAACCTCCGAGGCTGTCCGTCGATCACAGCAGCCGCGCTGGCCGCACTGGCCGACGGCCGCGGCCGCATGCTCCGCGAGCTCAACGTCCACGGCTGCCATCTGGCAGTGACCGACGACGCGCTCGCGCACATTGCTGCCTCATGCCCATCACTCTGCAAGCTCGACATTTCCGGGTGCAAATACGTGACCGACGTCGCGCTTCGGGCCCTAGCTGCCGGCTGCAGCCAACTCACGTCTGTCGTCGCCGCCCGCTGCCGCGAGCTGACCGACACCGGCGCCATTGCCGTTGCCGCCGGCTCTCCCAACCTCCGCACCCTCGACCTCGCGGGCTGCCGCAAGACCGGCTCGGTCCGGTCCGCCACCTCGGCCCGCCGCGCCTACCTCGAGTGGATGGCCAACACGCCACCGACCGAGTGGGACTCGCTGTATGTCGGTCACGCCAACGCTGCGCTCTGCAACCTCGCTGCCCTCGGCGGCCTCACTCCGGCGACTGTCCGCGCAGCCCTTGCCGAAGGCATTGCTCTCCCGCCAGAGCTCCCGCAGGTCATTGCCGACTCGATGCCGCACGCCTCGGCGCTCGCCGCCACCGTCCACGACCTCCTTGGCGCCGCCGCCAGCCGTCCGGAGAGCCAGCCGCCGGCGTACTCGCTCGATCCACCCGACGTTGCCGACGTGCCCGACGACGAGATTGAGCCGGACGAGTCGCCGTTTGGCGCGTCGTCGCCGCCGGCCTACGTCTCCCCGCCGCAGCCGGCCCCCCCGTTGCTTCCCTCGAACTCGGGCTCGACGCCGACAGCCGCGCGCATCTGCGCCGCGCCGTCGTGCGGTGCCGGCGTTGAGCTCGGTCGCACCTGCTCTGCGGTCTGCCGTGCTCGCTACGCGGCTGCCAAGTGTGCACTCTGCGCGGCACTGATCACGCCGGCCGAGGGTTATGTGCTCGGCTGCTCGGCGCCATGCGACGCCGAAGCCTTTTTTCTCGCCGCCTCGCCGCCATCCACCGCCACCCTCCGTCCCATCGCCACCACCTCACCGCTTGGCGCCTTTGTCCTCTCCACCATCGTCGCTTCTTGGTCGCGGACCTCCTCCTTTGACCGCTCACGCCTCCGGAGTTTGCACCTTGTCCTCCCGTCCACCGCGCAGGCTGCTGCCTTTGCCTCTGCCCGCAGCCGCCACGCCGCTCTCCGTTGGGCATTTTATCCGCTCCGAGCCGTGTGCACGCCATCGGCACCTGCTGTGCTGCCGTGCGGTACCGCCGAGTGCTCGCTTTGCAACACTGCCGTCGCAGGCTTTGCACCCGACTACACCGGCGACATCTCACTCACGACCGTCGCCTCACATGCGGCGTTCTCCGCAGCCTCGTCGTCGTCGTCGGCCCCTGCATCGTCGGCCACCGCCTCGCCGTCGTCGCTTTGGTTTGCTCTTGCCGCCGTAGCTGGTGGTCACTCTGCAGCCGACACCGTCAGCGTCACTGCCACCGACGCCGCCCGCCCTGTCGTCTTTGTCGAGCTTGCCATCACCAGTTGGTAGCCTCCCAGCCTCCTCTCGGCGAATTCCTCGGTGTCAATATTTTTATCTCGGCACATAAACGCGACTTCCCTCCTCCGTCATATTGTTGTCTGCACGCGGCAGCCATCTTTGCGTTGCAACTCACCCGCAACAGGGACGGCTGTGGGGGGATGGATGCCGTGAGTGGGAAAGGGAGCAGTCGCAAGACACGACTTGCAGGCGGGACACAGCATGGCGGAGTCCACATGTGCAGGGCACGTGTCCAGGTCAAGACCCGCCCCCATGCCTGCCGTGCTATGCCCGCAAGTCAAGCCGCCCGCGGTGCGGGTGAGCTCGTCGGCCTGGGCGCCGAGAACGGATGGGGCGAGCAAAGCGGCTGGAGCGGCAGAGGTGGCGGCAATGATGGCTGAAGTGGCGGCAATGACGGTAGAGCCGACAATGGCGATGATCGTCGCTGTGGCATTGGCCGAGTCGACCACTGGCTCCGCCCCGAGCTTGAGCCGAGGACCCATCGCTAGCCCGAGCCGAGTGCCGATGCCGCGAGGAGGGCGGCCGCGACACGCCCTCACCTTTCCCATCGCCCTCGTACTCGTCCTTGCCCTCATCGCCGCCGCTGGCGTGTCAGGAGTGGCGGCGTCTAACGCCACTCTCGCCCCGCCGCCGCCAGGTGCCCCGGTCCCGATCTGGCTGCCGCCGCTGGCGACCATAGCAGCCAGCCCGGCCGGAACCGCCGCCTCGGCCGCCGCCTCGCTGTGGCTTTTGCCACCGCTGGCATCGCCCCCGCCTGATCGCGCGTCGGCTATGCCGCGGATGCTGGCCACTCTTCCGCCGGACGCTTGCTCTGCTGGCTGCGTGGTCCGGCTCGTTGCGACGCTCGCCGCCGCGCCGCCGGACGAGCCGCCCGCATCGCCCAGGGTCCTCCTCGCTGCGCTCGATGCTGACGGTACAGCCATGGCCGCACTGGAGGTTGGCCCGGTTGCCCTGCGCGTCGCCGGCCAGCGTATCCTGCTGCCGCTTACCCTTCCACTCGCGGATGCTGCCCCATTCTCCCTCGAGATGCACCTCGAATCGGCCGAGCTGCGAATCTCAATCGCCGCCGACGTGGCCAACACTTCAGCGCGCGCCGACGCACAGGCGGCAGTCGCGCTTGCCCCGATGTTTGTGCCCTCGTCCTTTGCTGTTGGCCCGGCGGTCGGTGAGCTCCTCCCGCACAGTCTCAGCGTGATTGCGTTCACGGTCTCACCCATCGGCGGCGCACCGGTCATTAACCTTGCGCTACAGGCTGCTGATGTTGGCGCGCCAGACATGGCTGCCGCCTGTGCCGCCGCCGCCAACGGCCTGCCGCGCCCGGCTTCAGCGTCGCTGACCGACACCGCCGCTGCTGGCGGCTCGATCGTCGTGGTCGGCGGCGATGAGCCCGGAGCGCAGGTCTTCCTTCTTCCACTCGGCCTCCTTCCGCCCGTAGCTGTCAACGCGCCACTCGTCCTCTGGCTCCCGCCGAAGGCGGTAGCGGCGACGCTTCGCTCGCCCTTCCGCTGCACTTTCCTTCCAACCCTCCCGGCACCCTCGTATCGGCCACGGTCTCGCCATCGCCTCCAGGCCCACTGGCTGCGACCACGCCCGACGCCTTGGTCTTCAACTACGGCCTGTCATCGGTGCCGGCACTCCCGGCCTCGGGCACTTCCTTTCGCCTCAACATCACCGACGTGCTTCCAGTCGAACTCATCGTGGCTCCGCTCCCGCTCCCGGTCGCACCGTCGACTGCCATCGCTCTCGTCCCGCCGCAGCCCGCGGTCTTCACCCTCCCCGTGGCGCACGCGGCACTCGCCAGCGTGGCCGCGTCCGTGTCTGCTATCCCGGCGCATGGCACGCTCGATATGTGGGACGCGCAAGCTCTGGTGTGGACCTCGATCACTGCCGCGCCGTATTCGCTGCCGTCTCCGCACACTCTCCTCCGCTACACGCCCCCGCTGCATCCGCGTGCCAACGCACTCGCCGCTGCGCCGTTTGTGGGCTACACGCTGGCGCTCGGGACATACTCTGTTGGAGGCTCAATTGCGCTCATCCTCGTCCCGGTCAACACGCCGCCGAGTGCATCGGCCGCCGGCGGCGCGCTGGCGCTCGATGGGCGCGACGACGGCATCGACCTCACGGCACTCAGTCTGCTCGGTCCACCTATCACGGTCCAGGCGTGGCTTGCCCGCGCGCCCGCAGCGACACCCGCCGTGGTCATTGCACTCGTCTCGGCGGCAGGCGGAGGCAACGCGTCGGTGGCGCTCCTCGTTGGGCCTGATGGCTCGTTCTCGGTCACAGTCGCTGGCGCCAGCTACTTGGCAGGCAACGCCTCGCTTCCGATCGCAGCAGTCGGCGAGTGGACCCACGTCTCACTGGCCGCGACGGTCGACGGGCAGCTCACGGTGACGGTGCAGAGCACCGATGTGAGCACCAGCCCTAGCGTGGTCGTTGTCCCAGGGCTTGCCCTTTCACCGCCGCTCACCGTCCTCGTCGCTCCGGCTCAAGTCGCACTCCCGGCGGCGTTGGCAAGCCATAGCGGGGCCTTTGCCGGCACCATCGACGAGATCCGAGTGTGGCACGATGCGTCTCCGGCTCTTGCCGGCTCCAAACTCGTCACACATCGGCTGGTTGGCAACGAGGCTAATCTTGCGCTGTACCTTCCGCTGGACGAGCTGCCAATGGTCGACGCGTCGCCGTTTGGTGCGACACTTCCGATACTGGCGCCGCACGCTGCGCCCTCCCTCGTTGTCTCGGGCGCGCCGATAGCCACGCGGGTGGTGACGCTGGAAGACACTACCGTCGAGGTGGCATTTCCGGGTTTTGACGTCGATGCGCGCGAGACGGCGTCGACGCTGGCGGTCTTTGTGACAGCGCTTCCGGCCCGCGGTGAGCTGCGGCTACTCGGGTCGGACGCGCCTGTGCGTGCGGCAGGAGCCGGGCTTGGCTGCCCGCTCCCGGCGAGCGGTGCGGCGCTGACGACAGCGCTGGCTGATCCGGTCCCACCGGCCGCAACCGATCCAGCAGTGCCCGGTGGATACACGCCGGCACAGGTGCTTGGCGAGCCGAACGTCTACCCGTTCCACACCCGGTCGCCACTGGCCTGGCGGCCGCGCTTCGACTCGGCGACGACGCCGCTGGTCCTGGCGCTCGACATCTTGCCGGCACCGGCGATCGTGACGGCGATCACCGTGTTCGAGACGCTCAATCCGGGCTCGCTCTCGGCCGTGTACGCCACAGCCAATGGGAGCCGGTTCCTGTGGTGGGCTGCGCCGCCGCTCGCCGCGCCGCTTCCGCTCACAGGCCGTGCGGCAGAGACGCGCGTTCCACTACTTCCTCGGCTCGAGCATGTTGCCCGGCTTGAGCTGGTCTTTGATCCGCGGCGACTGGCCGCCGAGGCGGGCGGCGAGACCGCTATCGACGCTGTCGTTGTCTATGGCGCCGGCGTCGCCACCGAGCTCGCCGACATCTTTCCGGGCTACTTGCCGAGTGGTACGGCTGTCTTTACGCCCGATGCCAACACCGCCGATCCCGACTACGCCACCATCGGGTACACCGTGTTTGACGCCGAGTGCGGCGTGGCGGCGCCTGCAGAGCTCGCCATCGCTGTCGACGACTCGAACGACCGCCCTGTGGCGCTGACAGACACCATTTCCTTCGACGCTGCCGCGCCCGAGGCGCTTGTCCTACTGCGCTTTGCAGACCTAGCATCCGACGTCGACTCGCCGACACTGACCTTTACCATCGCCACCGCGCCACCGCGCGGCGTGCTGTACAACACGCCTGACGGTGTGACCCCGACCTCGGTTCTCACCGCCGGCGACAATGTCCTGCATCCGGACGGGCTTTGCCTGTACACTCCAGGCTCGCCGCAGATCGACGGCATGGCTGCTGGTGCGCCGGCCTACGCCGTGATCACGTTTACCGTCTTTGACGGCGCGTCGTACTCGCGCCTGCCAGGCGCGCTGACCATCTCAGCGCTCTGCCCGTCGGGTACTGCGCGTGCCGGCGAGAGCAGCACTGGCGTCACCATCGGCGACGACGAGCTTGTTGTGTGTGCACCATGCGTCCGCGGCGCGTACCAGCCGTTCCCTGCGCTGACTGAGTGCCTCCTGTGTGAGCCCGGAAGCACGTCGCTGACCGGATCGCCGGCTTGTGCGCCGTGCCTGCCCGGATCTGCGGCGCCGACACCTGGGGCGAGCAACTGCTCGCTGTGCGCGCCTGGCCTGGTGGCTCCGGCCGCCGGGGCAGCGGCGTGTGAGTTGTGTCCGCCAGGCACGTTCGCTCCGGACATTGGCCGCACCGTGTGCACCCCATGCTCGGCCGGTAGCTACGCGGCGGGATCGGCGTCGGCGTCATGCACGGCGTGCCCGGCTGGAACAACAACGCTTGCCGCAGGCGCTGCCGACAAGGCGGCGTGCATCTGCGCGCCGGGCTTCTACAACGCATCAGCTTCGGCGACGTGCGTGGCGTGCCCGACGGGTGGGGTGTGTGCCGGCGGCGATGCAGCGCCGGTGCCGGCGCCAGGCTACTGGGCAGCGACGCTCGATGCCGAGGCTTTTCTGCGATGCGCCACGGTGGCGGCGTGTCCGGGCGGGTCAGCGGCGCGGTGCGCGGTCGGATACACTGGCGCGCTGTGCGCATCGTGCGCGGCTGGATACGCACGGACTGGCGCAGCTTCCGAGACGCCGGCCTGTGTGCGCTGCGACGGCGGGCAGGGCCAGGCACTGCTGGGCATCGCAGTGATGGCTGGACTTGCGGTTGCCGGTGTGCTGGCAACGACGTCGAGCGGCGGGCCGGGTGCGCGGCTGGTGCGGCGGCGGACGCTTGTGCGGGCGATGGCGTGCCTCTCGCTCGGCGTGGCCTTCTTGCAGCAGGTTGGCGTTGTCGGCTCGCTGGCTCTGTCGTGGGGCCCGGGTATGCGGACGATGGGTCCTGTGCTGAGTGCAGTGTCGCTGGATGCGACGCGGCTCCCACTGGGGTGTGCACTCCCGGGTCCGCCGTCACCGTCGGCACACTACGCGCTGCTACTGGCGCTCCCGCTGCTGGTCCCGGCCTGGCTCTGTGTGTTCTACGCGGCGATGGGTGTGCGGGCGGCAATTCCCGCGACGGTGGCGGCGATGCTGCCAGCTGCAGTGACGCGGATGTGGAAGCCACTGGCGGCGCCGCGGGCGGTGGCCACGCTCCTGGTCTTTGCGGAGATCGGGTTCATCGCCATCACCACCACGCTCTTTCTCCCGTTCCGCTGCTTTTTGCAGACCGACGGCGAACTTGTCCTCGCCTGGGCACCCGACACCCGTTGCTACAGTGGGGCATGGGCTGCGGCCTTTCTCCCGCTCCTTGTCCCGGCGGTAATTGTGTACCTGGCGGGCATTCCGCTGTATCTGGCGCGGGCGGTGATGGCGGCGGCGGCGCGGCCGCTGCGCCCGGCGCACATCGCCGCCCACGCCCCGCTGTTTACCAAGTACCAGCCCCGGACGTACTTTTGGGGGCTTGTGGAGCTGACGGCCAAGGTGGCGATTACTGCCGCCGCCGCCGCCCTCGCGGCCTCGCCGCTCTCGGCTGCGCTCATCACGCTCACGGTGGTTGCTGCCCTTGCTGCCACGCGGACGACACTTGCGCCGTTCTTTGATCCGTCTGTCAACCGGCTAGCGACCGGTCTCGCCGTGGTGCTCTCGGCCTTGCTTGTCCTTGCGCCGCTGCACTACGTGCCCGCAGCCGGCACGCCTGCCCCCGTGGTCGCCGATCCCGCGCTCGGAACCGCGATTTCAAACGCGGTCATCGTCCTTGTTGTCGGCGGGGGGTGGCGGCGTGTGCAACGGCGGTGTGGATTGTGTGGTCAGCGCGGTCTGGGCCGGCGGCAAGCGCGGCTGAAGCCGCCGATGCGGCGCGGGCGGCCATTGTGGCATCGCTTGCAACGCTGGGCACGCCGCGTGTCCTAGAAGCCATTGCCGGCGACAAGGCTGGTGCGTGGCCCGAACTGGCGCCGGCCGAGCTCGCTGAGCTCCGTCGCGGGCTCGATGCGTTGTCTGCAGCGTATCTCGGGCTCCACGGGCCGACGCCGCGGATTATGGCCGAGGCCGACACTTCCCTGGTGGCGCTCATCACGCCGCGCGACGGCGGTGACAACGATAATGGCGCCTCGTCGGTCCTCTCCGAGTCGTCATCGTCTTCGATCTCGCCATCGTACTCGTACGTTGAGTACTCGGACGCCACCGTTGATGCCGAGGCCACCAAGGCTGAGGCGGCCGCGCGGGCGCGGGAGGCGCGGGCTGCTGCAGCCGCAGCACGACAAGACGCGGTCTTTCTCACCGCCGCGCTTGGTCCGTCACGCCCGGGATCGCCTGCTATCTCACCGCGGGTGTCGCGCCCGGGCTCGCGCCAGAGGTCCCTACTCGGCTCGCGCCAGGGCTCGCGCTCGAGCTCCCCGGCATCGGTCCTCACAAGCCGGCCGCGGTCGCGGCCACGCGTTGAGTCGCCGATAATGAGCCGCTGGTCACAGTTCCTCGCTACGTCGCCGCAGCCGGATGCGTCACCTCGTCTAGATGTCTCGCCGGCCGTGAGCCGGAGATCCAAGACACCGATGAGTGCGCGCAGTGTTTCGCTGCCCGGGGCGGCGCTTGAAGCCATTCCACGCAACCGGTCTTCGCCGTCACTCACCTTCCTGGCACCGATCCAAGAGCCAGACGCGTACGAGCCGGATGCGCGCGAGGGCGGTGGGCGGGTGTAAGGAAGAGTGCGTGTCCGTGTGGTTTGTTACTGTTTGGCAAATGAAGGGACAAACGCGCGCAGCCCTTGGCCGAGTTGTGTCGCACGATGGGCCCTTGGCCGCACGATGAGCCCTTGGCCGAGTTGTGTCGCACGATGAGCCCTTGGCCGAGTTGTGTCGCACGATGAGCCCTTGGCCGAGTTGAGCCCTTGGCCGAGTTGTGTCGCACGATGAGCCCTTGGCCGAGTTGTGTCGCACGATGGGCCCTTGGCCGAGTTGTGTCGCACGATGGGCCCTTGGCCGAGTTGTGTCGCACGATGGGCCCTTGGCCGCACGATGAGCCCTTGGCCGAGTTGTGTCGCACGATGAGCCCTTGGCCGAGTTGTGTCGCACGATGGGCCCTTGGCCGCACGATGAGCCCTTGGCCGAGTTGTGTCGCACGATGGGCCCTTGGCCGCACGATGAGCCCTTGGCCGAGTTGTGTCGCACGATGAGCCCTTGGCCGAGTTGTGTCGCACGACGAGCCCTTGGCCGACTTGTGCCGCACGACGAGCCCTTGGCCGAGTTGTGTCGCACGATGGGCCCTTGGCCGCACGATGAGCCCTTGGCCGAGTTGTGTCGCACGATGAGCCCTTGGCCGAGTTGTGTCGCACGACGAGTACGACTCGGACTGGACCGTGACACTCCCCTCCTGATTGGCGGCGGAATATCGGCCAATACAATGGGTGAACCACCACTCCCTCCGCCTTTGGAGAGGAGCAGTGCTGCGAACCCAGCATACTCGACTGAGGTACGCCACCACGCAGGGAAGGGGGAGGGAGGGGAGGGGGGGAGAGGAGGGGGGACAGAATGGGGAGAGGACGCAGGGAAAGGGGGGCAGAGTGGGTTGCTGTGGCAAGCAGGGCGGTGGGCGGGCGTGGCCGGTGGGGCGGTGGGCGTGGAAGGCCGGGTGATCCCGTTCTTCGCCTTAACCTACTTTGTCTCCCGGAGCAGGCCGTGCCGGCGCCAGGAACTCGCCGGCCAACCTGGCCCTCGCTTCCCTTCCCGTCAGCCCTTCCCCTCTTGCTCCCTCTTTGTGTGCACACCCTCTACCCGTGTTGCTCCTGCTGTAGCCGTGTCGTGCCGTGCCGGACGGAGGGGGAGGTGGAGTGCGGCGTGCGCGTGCGTCAGCCAACTCACGTGGGCTGCTGAGCGAGGCGGGCGCAGCAGCTGGAGCGAGTTTCAGCTGGAGGGCATGGGCAGTGTCTCGGCAGCGAGTTTGCTAAGAAAGGTGGGCATGGTGGGCGTGCTGGTGCTGGTGGCTCTGGTGGCTCTGGCTGCGGCGGAGGAGGTCCCAGAGCAGGTGATGGGCAGGATGGGCGGCGAGGCGGCGGCGATGCGGGCCGAGGCGCGGCGGGCGATGGCGGCGGTGCATGACGGGCTCGGAACGCGGCTGGGCGAGCTGCGGGCGATGGTCCCGGGAGGACTTCAGGCTGTCTCGTCCGAGTGCGAGGTGGCGGCGAACAGGGTGGTGGGCATCATGAACGCGGCCGAGTGCGCGGTGGTGTTTGACGAGAACGACTCGAGGAACATCTGGAAGGCGAGCGAGAAGGCCGAGCTGGAGGTCACGATCCCGCAGTTCTGCGAGTCGTCGTGCCGGAGCGAGCTAAGCCCGGCGTTCAAGTCGCTGTTGCGGACGTGCAGCCGGGAAGAGCTCGGCGATCTTGGGATCAGCGACAAGACCGTGGTGGACCTGCGGGTCACGCTCACGCTGCCATGCTTCCAGGTGGAAGGGCGTTACTGCTTCCCCGAGGTTGTGGAGTTTGGCCAGCTGTTTGGCGGCAACACGGTGCTGACGCAGCAGATCCTGGACACGGCGTGCTCGCAGTGCAAGCGCAAGTACTTTTACACGCTGGTCACGCTCTCGACGGTGGACGTTGATGCGGCGCGGAGCCTGGCGGCGACATTTGAGCTGACGTGCCTGCGGGCGATACCAAAGACCGGCAAGTACTGCATGCTCGAGTTCGAGGATATCAACGAGTTCAAGCGGCAACGGCCCGAGCCGAGTACGGCGGCGGTGTTTACACGCATGTGTGCGACCAACTGCATGGCGCGGCTGGGCGCGGTCTCGCGGGCGTTCAATGTAAGTGGGACGTCGAACGCCGACTTTCGGACGTCGCAGACATTCTGCCACCGCGACCCTGCGGGTGAACTGTGCGTGGTGCGTGTGGTCAACGCGCTTGGCGAGCTGTCCTCGTGCCCATCGACCACGTGTCCGGGATGCGCTCCCGAGACCGGCCAGGGATGTGCAAGCCAGCAGGCGCCGTACTGCGACGGCGACCGCGGGTCGGATGCGCAGCAGGCGGCCGGGTACTGCAACGCGACCATGTGCGGTGGAGCCATCGACACCTTTCTCTCGGCCACGGGCTGCTGCTCGTCCACAGTGGTGGCCGTCATGCCGTCAGTGGCGGCGCAGCACCGGCTGGTCTCGTGGGTCACCCGGCCGCCGCCGGTTGGCTGCGACCGCACGTTCAACGCCGTCTGCATCGGCGAGCTCGTGGCGGTCCGTCTCGTTGTCCGTAACCTGCGGCGGGCGTGGGTCGAGAGCAATCGCGCCGCGCTGCAATCCGCCATCGTCGCGGACCTGGCCGCCAACACTGGCATCCAGCCGCAGTACATGGCCAACTTTGTGGTGGTGAGCACCGGCGCTGCCGCCGTGCCCAGCTCGGAGAGCGAAGCGGCTGTTGCTGCCGACCCGATCGCCACAACTGCCACCACGGTGACCATCGACATCAACGCGGCGTCGTCGGCCGACGCGCGATCGGTATCGCTCATCCTCGCAACTGGCACCTTTGTCTCACCGCAAACCTCAGCGCTGGGCGAGGATGCGGTGGACAATGCCGAGCTCGGCATTGCAGTTGCCCCCGCCGCCACCTCGTGCTCGTCGTGCGTCCAGGAGACGCCGGCGTCCGGCGCTCGTGCTGGCGCTCACGCCATCGCGCCACTTCCTTTGCTCCTCGCCCTCTTAGCAGTTGTGTGTGCACAGTGGCTGTTTCTGTCGTCATAAACATCGGCCGCAAATCTATTTGCGGAAGCGGGGGGGATTGGGGGGTGGGGGGGGGTGGGGTGGGGGGGGAGGGTGGGGGGGGTGGGGAGGCAGGAGAAAGAACGAAGGTACTTCACTGTTTATCCATGTACGCCCTCCACCACTCACCACCACCGCCACCACCCCCGCCAGCCGTAGCCCCCACCCCCACCCCCACCCCCTCCCACACACGCACACATGCACATAAGCACAAACGCCCATCCCCACCGCCTCCGCCCCTCCCTTCCTCCCTTCCTCCCTTCCTCCCTCCTGCTCCTCGCAACTCCCCAGAGACAACAGCGCCATTAAAGCCGCAGCCGTACCCAATATCGGCGTCCCCCTTGCCACTGCCCACCTCCACTGCCCACCACCACCACCACCCCCACTGCCCCACCCCCACCACCACTACCACCACCCACCACCACCACTCCCTCCTCCCTTCTTTTCTTTTCACCCTCCCCCGTCATCCCCCCTCATCCCCTCATCCCCCCCCCCCAACCTCCCCGTCCTCTCTCACCACAATTTTTGTTCGCCAACGTCACTGCGACTGCTGCGCACTTCTTCCGTTTGTCTTCGTCTTTCCTTCGCCCGCTTTTTTTTGCCCTCCACCTAAAAAGGGAGTCTTTTTCCACAACACTCAGCGGCGACTGACAGACACTCACTCAAACACCCCGCTGCACAGACGGTATCTATCATGATGATGAAGACTCTGCTTGTGGTGGCCATCGTGCTGGTGGTCGCTGCAGTGGCCGACGAGGAGCACGAGCGCCACCTTCGGACGATGGCCAAGGCCCGTGCCTTTGCCTCGCACCCCGACAACGGCAACAAGCTGGCCGGCGTCCATGGACGCATCTCAGCCAAGCTCGGCGAGATTCGCCAGCAGGCGCAGGAGCTCCAGGCGCATGCCTCGCGCGCGCTCTCTGCCCGTGCAGTCTCTGACGACTGCGCCGCCGCCACGGCTCTTGTGTGGCAGTCCGTCTCGGCCGAAGAGTGCAAGGTGGTCTTTGACGACAACAACCCGCAGAACATCTGGAAGTCCACGTCCAAGTCTGAGCTCGAGCAGACGATCCCTGCGTTCTGCGAGTCGGACTGCCGCGCCACCCTTCTGCCGCGCTTCCGCTCTATGCTCCGCACCTGCAACCGCGCTGAGCTCCGCGAGCTCAACGTGACGGTCGAGACCATTGTCCACGTCCGCCTTGCCCTCAAGCTCCCGTGCTTCCAGGTCAACGGCCAGTACTGCTTCCCGGAGGTGACCGAGTTTGAGACGGCCTTTGCCAACAACGCCAATCCGACCCAGGAGTCGCTTGGCCAGGCATGCACAACGTGCAAGCGCCGCTACGTTCTCGCCATGGTCGCCCTGCACACTCAGGACCCCGAGGCCGTCAGCGGCGTCGCTGCCCTCTTCCAGATCCTCTGCCTCCGCTCGCGCCCGCGCACCGGCAAGTTCTGCCTCCCCGAGTTCCACGCGATCGGCGAGTATGCCAAGACCTCGCCGCCTGTTGCCGATCTCTTCAAGCGCCAGTGCGAGACCAACTGCATTGCCCGCCTCGGTGCCCTCGCCCGCGCCTTTAACTTCTCGGGCTTCTCTGGCGACGACTTTAAGAACACCCAGCTGTTCTGCTACCGCGACGACAACAACAAGCTCTGCCTTGTCCGCATCTTTGAGACCATCGACTCGCTCAAGGCGTGCCCGTCGACGACCTGCACCGGCTGCGACACCGAGACCGGTGCCGGCTGCGACAACAAGACTGCGCCTTACTGCGCTGGCGACCGCGGCGCGGACGCCCAGCAGAAGGAGGGTTACTGCGACAACGCCATGTGCGGCGGGGCCATCGACACATTCATGTCCAACACAGGCTGCTGCTCCAACCTCATCGTCGCCCTCGCCGACACCCAGGAGAAGCGGGCCCAGTTGCACAACTGGGTGACCAAGCCGCAGCCGGCCGGCTGCGGCCGCACGTTCAACACCAAGTGCGTTGGCGAGAAGATCTTTGTCCGCCTCGTCGTCCGCAACCTCCTCTCCACCTGGGTCGAGGCCAACCTCCGCCAGCTCGAGGCCGCCATCATTGCCGACCTTGCCGCCAACACCGGCATTGAGGCCGAGTACATGTCCAAGTTCACCGTCGAGGGCACCTCGGCCTCCTCCCGCTCGGAATTCGAGCTTATCAAGCCCTCGTCTTGGTTCTCTGCCCGCTCCACCGGCACCGAGACCACCATCTCCATCGAGCTCGACGCCCCGTCGTCGCGCGAGGCCCACGAGGCTTACCTCCAGCTCTCTGCCGGTGAGTTCATCTCGCCCAAGACCTCGACCTCGGTCTCCGAGGACGGCGTGGCCAACCAGGAGGACGGTGTGACCGTCGAGTCCAAGTCGACCTCGTGCAACTCGTGCACTTCGGCTGCCACCAACGCCTCGCGCCTCCCGGCCTTTGCCGTCGCCGCCATTGCCGTCGTTGCCGCTTTTTTTGCCATGCTCTAGATGGCGACAGCTAAACAACCATTTGTCCCGTATGCACTGATCTTTGTGGGCGAGCCAAGGTGTGAGTGCGGGCCGAGTAGGGTGCGGACCGGGCGAGCGCAGGTGAAGCGAGAGCAAGCCAAGCGAGGGCATGGCATCACGCGAGAGCGAGCAAAGTGCCAAGCAAGCGAGAGGAGATCGAAGAAGAAGAAGCGAGGCTTGGGTTGGGGGTGGAGGAGCGTGGGGGCGTGGGGGGCAGGGGGAAGGGGTTGGGGCTTCTAAATCGAGTAACTGCGCCGGTGTACCGGGACATGAGATAGAAGTGATGTGGTGGCTAAACATTTGGTCCGAATCACGATTTGGCATCAAAACTATAAATATATATATTCTAATCCGTAGAATAATATAAATAATTGGCTTCCAAATGATAATTGATTTTTGTTACAATATATTATAAATAACTATATAAATTTTCTGCTAGCCCTAGATTTTCAGAAAACTGTGTCTTATTGTGTCTCCACACCTGTAGAGACCTCTGCAATGCTCTTTCCCCTCTGTGGTGCTTGCTAGGTACATGCAATTCCTTTCAAAGTCCTTGCAAACGAGAGTCCAGCGTGTGATCTATATAGCTATGTGCTTCTTGCCATATCATCTGATCTACAGTGTACAAAAAGCCCAAAAATCTCATGCATGTCTGCGGGCAGAGACTCGCAGCGCGTCTTCTTCAACAAGCGGGACCAAACAGCCACGCAATAGGAGCCGCGCGATGCATGTTTCATAGCTCGCGGCATACACGTCGCGGCGGTATCGAGCTTAGTTGTGCGCCGAACTCGCGATCCGATCGCCGCACCCTCCCTCCCTCCCTCCCTCCCTCCAACGGAAATTCAATCCGGTTCCTGCTTGCGACAAGCCCAGACACACACATATCCGCCTCAGGCCACCATCAAGAGCTGGGCCTAAAGCAGCCACTTGTAGGGGCCGTTGGTAGTACCACCCCGCAAGCCCATGGCTGCAAAAACGACGCGCAAAACTGTCAGCGCACGCGTGTGGCGAGCTTCCATTGCTGGCACGGGTGTGCGACCAATGCCACACTCGACGACAGGCGTATGGCGCCAAGAGGACGGAATGCGGCCAGAGCGGCGGGGGGGATGGCTCTTGCTGTGGTGCTGCTGCTAGTAGGCGTGGTGGGTGCGGCGTCGCCGCTCCGTGTGGGCTTGGTGACGGACCTCGAGCCCTTTGTCTTTGCCGACCCGGCCGGTCGCTTGCGCGGCTTCGACAGGAACCTCCTCGATGCGCTGGCCGGCGAGATGAAGCGTGAGGTGGAGCCTGTGTTGTTTGCGACGATTCCTGAGCTGCTCGATGCGCTGGCGGTCCCTGCAGGCGCGTCGAACGCGTCGCTCGACTTTGCGCTCTCGGCGCTCTCGGTCACCCTCCCGCGGCAGCAGGCGTTTGACTTTTCGCAGCCGTACTTTGACTCGGGCTTGGCGGTGCTGGTTAGCTCATCGAGCGGCGGGCACGCCGCGATTGTGGACGCGCTCTTCTCGCCACTCTTTCTTCTCCTCATCTTCATATTTGTCCTTGGCCTGCTCGTCTTTGGCCACTGTCTCTGGCTCTGCGAGCGGCGGACGAACTCGGAGTTCTCACCAGGCTACGCCGCAGGCGCTTTGATGGCGTGTGGTGGGCGTCGGTCACCGCCACCACCGTCGGCTACGGCGACATCTCACCGCATTCGCGCGCTGGCAAGCTCGCTGCCATCTTCATCATGTTCTGGGGCCTTGTTGTTACTTCGTTTTTGTCGGTACCGTCTCGTCAGCCCTCACTCTCTCCGCGCTCGCCTCCTCAATCAACGGCGTCAGCGACTTGCCTGGCAAGCGCGTCGGCATTGTCATGGGCCAAGCCTCGGCAGACTACGCCACCACTCACATTCCGGCCCAATTTCACAACTACGTCGATCTCAACCGGGCCGTCGACGCTCTGCTGGCCGGCGAGCTCGACGCCATTGTCGACGACGCCCCGCTCGTCCTCTACTTTGCGTCGAAAGCATCTGGGGGCCGCGCCAAGGTTGTCGGCGACATTTTCAACGACCAGCGCTACGCCGCCGGACTCCCGTTTGCCTCGCCCATCGCCGAGGAGCTCAATGTCGCGCTGGCCAAGCTCGAGTCCGACGGCACCATTGCCAGCCTCTACCAGCGCTGGTTCGTGCCGACCCATGGCGAGACTGGCGAGAACGGCAGCGATCAGATCAATGTCTCACATGGTAACCTTGTCGGCTTTGGCACCGCCATGGGTGTCGTTCTCACCATGACTCTTGTGGGCTGCATCGCCGCAACCGCCTTTGCCCGCAACCGCGACGCTGCCGATGCGAGCCGCCTACCCAGCACTCCCGGCATGGCTGACGCCCTCGTCGCCAAGCCTGGCGGCGGTTGTGACTTGGAAATGGCCCCGCTTGTTCCGCCTCGTAACGCCGACTCGCAGCTCTCGCTCCTCACGGCCGAAGTTCTCGAACTGAAGGCCATGGTTGCCGCCCTCGCTGGTGCATCGACGACCGCCCGGCCAGCTGGCGCCAGGCGCCGCGGCCACCTTGAGCCGTCCCGATTCGAGGGCGCGCCTGGGTCGAGCGGCGGCGACGAGCCGCTGGATTCGACCGGCTACGCTGCATGGAAGGACGAGTAGCGACAGTCGCTGCACGTATGCTACTCGCGCTTGGTGGTGAAGAAGATAAAGTCCTTCTTGGTGATCACGCCCTGGAGTCGCCCGCGGAAGCAGATCCACATGTGTGAAACGCCGGCCATCTTGAACAAAAAGTCGACTCGTTGGAGCGTTGTCGACGGCGCAAGCGTAAACGGCGCGTCGTCGACGACCACCTCTGGTGCGGCAAATGGAAACGGTGTAGCGTCGAGAATATCACGGACAGAGCGGTTGACGAGCGCGTCGAGTGCAGCGGTCCGCGGCGCAGAGAGCGGGATCGGGCCCTCGACATCCGCCAGCGACCGAGTCCATCCCGAGCCGAGCGTGCTGACGCTTGCCGCTCGTCGCCGCAAAGGTGGTGATGCCAGCAAGCCGGCTTCGGGGTCACCACCGTCATCGACCACGCTCAGGTACGCAACATCATCCTCACCCGCCACAGCATCGGCGCCAACAACCGGTGCCGGCGTCCACATACCGCCCCAACCGCCAGACGCCAGCTCGACCGACGCAGTGGTGGAGGCGCGCATGCGGCGATCCGCCGCGAGCGTCGGCAGTGCAGTCCCGCTACTGTCGTCGTCGTCATCATCATCATCATAGGAATCGCCAAGTGAGCAATCGGCACTGTGTCGTCATTGACACCTTTCTCGCTGTCATCGGTCGATCCTGTCACCTCCCACGCCGGCTGGACAAGGCCGCGAGTGGGTGGGTGTCGGGCAATGGGGCCGAGGTCGGCCGCCGAGTGGCCGGCAGAGCGGAGCGAAGTGGCAAAGGCGTAGAGCTCGTCCTCAAGTGAAGCGCGCGCCACCACACCAAGAAACACATCGTTGTCTGTGGAGTCGACCCAGGGTAGACCCATGTAGTCGTGACCGTGGAGTGCGTCAAGAACGTCGCCGTACGTCGAGTTGAGGGTGAGCGTAATGAGCTCAGTCCGCATCAGCGACGACGCCGGTGCGTAGTACTGCTCAGGCTTGACTTTGGGTAGGAATGGGATGTTCTTGATGGAGAGCAGCACCTCATAGAACGGGAGTGTGAGCAGGTTGCCGACCGAGTAAGCAATGAGGACGGCGAGGAACGACGGGACAAGGTGATGGGTCTGGCCTGTCAGCTCGACAGCAATGATGGCGGTGGAGATGGTCCGGGTGACACCTGCGGTCATTGCCGCGGCGCCGACAATGGCGTACCCGCCAGCAGCAACGTTGAGGGTCGGGAAGAGGTGCGACATGATTTCGCCGACAAACCGGCCAAAGGCAGCGCCATAGGCAAAGACTGGCGAGAAAACGCCCGAGGGAATCGGGAGGACGACAGCAGCAGTGGTGAGCACAAACTTGATGGGCACGTAGATACCGAGGTCGAACAGGATGTGATTGAGTGACTCGATCTCCTCGTGCGAGACAAGCCGCTCGATGTTGGTCTTCTCGTCCTCATGCAGCAGGCGGTTGAGGAACCAGGTGACTGTGGCCGACACCGCAGTGACGACCGCCACCGAGGTGAGCGGCCACTTTGCGCCGAGCGCAGGAACGCGGGCCCGCAGATAGATGAGCCGCGAGACAACAAAAACAAGCCAGCGCCCATCAGGCCGGCAGCAAGGCCGAGGCCGGCGTACGCCACAAACTCTGGGAACGAGTACGGGAGCTGGGTGATGTCGGTCGAGAAGAGTGCGAGGTTCTTGTACACGTCGATGATGGGGATTTCGGCGAGGGCGCGGACAAAGAAGAGGCCGACGACGGCGGCGTAGTACGCCTTGGGTAGGTTGTCGACAAAGTAGTATGTGGCGGTGACTTCGACCGAGAAGAGGACCGCGCCAATGGGTGCGCCAAAGGTGGCAGTGACCCCAACCGCCACCGCAGCCGCAAGCAGCTGGATCCGCAGTGGGCCGGCGGCGTAGAGTGGCGCAAAGAGCGGAATGGTGAAAAGGACAGCGGCCGTGGCAGCGGCAAGATGCACAAACGGGCCTTCCTTGCCGATCGAGAGCCCAGCCGCTTGCGCGGCCACAAGGCCAACAAACTTGGTGCCGAGTGTGCGCCCGGAGAGGAAGCCCGCGTGGACCACGCCCGCCAGGTGGCTCTTCATCTCGGGAATACCCGAACCAGCGGCGGCAGGCGCAATGTACTTGACCAGCGCGGCGGCAACAAGGCCGGCAGCAACCGAGATGCCCACATACGCCACCAGTGAGAGCGCCGCCGGGAGCCCACCCGACACCGCCGCCCGCGCCTGCTGGATGTAGGCGATGGCCGCGTTGGCCACGTAGCACACCGTCGTCGCCGTCATGCCCATCGCCGTCAGAAAGACGAGCGTCAGCAGCGGAATCGGTGCCATAGCCTGCGGCGCCGCCGCCAGCCGCTTGCCCCCGCGCCTGTGTGGCGCCCCAGCCGCGCTCGCCGCCATCGTCGTCGTCGCCACCGCCTCGCCGCCACGCCCGCCGCCGTCGTCTGTCGCCCTCACGTGCCCGCCTGACAGCCCGCCACCTGCGCCCGGAAGGAGCGCCGAATAGAAGTCAAGCACAAAGTAGCGGTCGACCCGTGGGGGGGGGTTGCAGAGCCATGATATGGTGGGGGGGGGGGGGGGGGGGGGGAGGGGAGGGGAGGGGGGCGGGTTCGGCGGGTGTGGTGGAGTGTGTCTTCCATTGCGTGGTCTCTGACAGAAGACTGGGTGTTTTTTTTCACTCTGTTCATGCGCCCGGCACGTGATCGACAACCTGTCATGGGCACTCTCCGCTCTGTCTTGCGTGATCGGGTGGCAAAGCCGCAGCTTTATCGTACTTGTGCGACCGACTGTGGCTGTCGGCCAGCCCGCGGCTGGGGCTTGCGCCCGCAGACAATGAGCAGACTCGGCGCCGGAGCATACTTGGCGGCGGCGGGATATGCGGCGAGGTCGAGGCCCGAGACAGCAAACGGGATCTCGGTCAAGCAATCAAGAATGAGGCCTGCGTCGAGCACGGCGTTGACATAGTCGGCGACGCCGTGGAGAGCAGCGCCGAGGCGGAACTCGATCTCCTCGCCCGATGCGGTGTCGACGGTGCGAAAGTTGGCCTCGGCTCCCCGGTACGCCATATACGGGTGGTACGCCGAGAGCAGCAGCCGCCCGCCGGGCGCTGTTGCGCCGGCCAGCGCAGCCACCGTAGCCGCCAGATCGGTGATGTGCTCGCCGACAAGGGCGCATACAACAACAGCGCACCCACCCTCCGGCGCCCAGCTGCTTGTCTCGGCGCTGACGTTGAGATCACCCTCACCCAGCTGCCAGCAGACTCTGCCGTGACCATCGCGGCTGCCGAGCCGCTCGCGAGCGACAGCAAGCATGCCAGGTGCAAAGTCGATGCCGACAACGTCGACATGAATGCCGCCGTCGTCGCCGCTACCCGCGCCCGTCGCCTCCATCGCTTCGACCGCAGCGTCGACAATGGCCGCCGTGACTCGCCCAGTCCCGCAGCCTGCGTCCAGGACGGAGATCGCTTGCGGCACCTTGCCAGATGTCGACGCCGCAGCCGCCTGGACCGCAGCCGCAGCCGCCGCCTCGGCTACAGCATCGGCCACGGCCGCGGTGACGAGCGGCACAAAGACACCACTGTCCATGGCAACGACAAAGTTGGGCGTCGCATCGTACGTCGCTGCCCATGCGTTGTAGCCCTCGCGCGTGTCGACTGAGACTCGTCGCATCCCGTCTGAAGCTGGCGCCTTCTCCATGCCCGTTGCTGTGGCTCTGTGTGTCGAGAGACCTCACCTCTGGCTCGTCGGCTGCCTGTCGCCTGTTTTGACCAGTCGCGAAAGTTCCAATCGAATGCTCAGCGCAAAGACTCGGATTCCCAGGCAACCGACTGCCTGTCGGCCCGGCCTTGTATATGGTGGTGACTTGCTCGCGCTGGCGGTCCTGGTCCAAAGCGCGGCAGCAATAGTGATGATTGAAACCGAGCGTCCATTACTCTCCCCGCATGAGGGAGGAAGGTGGAGATGGTGGTGCCCACGAAAAAACATGATCGCCCCTTTTCGCCATCCACCCCCTCCCCCTCATCTGTGCAAAGTAAAACACATCCTTCTTTCGCTAGTCACGTGAAAAAGGCCGACCTCGTCAGAAGACGTCGCTGATGTTACCAAGCTCGATATCAACGAGCGCGATGATGACGAGCGATGACGACGAGAGCGACGTTGAAGTGGAGACGGATGGCAGAGAGTGTTGACGTCGACGTCGCTGGCGGCTGGACGACAAGCGGAGCATCTGTCGAGTGCCACGACGGATCGAGTGCTGGCGCGACAGCCCGAGACGAGGTGGACGGCTTGGCTGTTGAAGCTTTCCGCGAGGCTGCCGACGCTTTCGACGCCACGGACTCTGACGACGATTGAACGGTAGGCAAAGACGGGAGCTTCCACGCAGGCTGTGATAGGCTGGGCTGCGGCCTGGCGGAGACAGTCGTGTCTCCACGTTGTCTGTTCAAGCATCGCGGGAGCTCGCCAACGAGGTAGCCGATGAGGACTCGGGTGAGAGCGCAATCGGTGGGTCGTCGGGAAGGGTCACCTCCCAATACTCGGTGGTGGTCTTGCCGATTGGTTGCGTCCGTACATTTGCAGCAAGTGTCTACCACAGCCATGTCCAACGTAAGACCTGCATTCGTACATTTCTCATCGCCTACGCCTTGGCACGCTTCCCTGCCGGCTCGCCTTCGGCTCCGCTGACCCGGCGCTTGCTCCCAACAGCCGCAGCACTGCTGCCTGCGTCGTTCCCCCCGGCAGCCGCGCTCGGATCGCCGCGGCGCTTGGCCGCGTAGGCAGCCTTCATCTTGGTAAGGTTCGCAGTCTTGGCTGCCGCATGGTCAACGATCGGCTCTGGATAGTCGCGCCCAAGGACCACGCCCGCGTCGGCGAGCACGTCCTCCGGTGCGTCGAACGGTGCCATGAGGTGCTTGTCTGGCAGACGGGCAAGCTCGGGAACCCAGCGGCGGACATAGGCGTGGGCAGACGCTCCATACTTGTTGCCAAAGCTGATCGGTGAGTACACCCGCCAGTACTGGTGGAAAAAGGCCGAGGCTGAGAGCCAGAGCCAGTTGCCGATGTTGAGGTAGTGGTCGGCGTCGAGAAGGAGCGAGTTGAACACTCCCGCACCGGCCTCCCAGCTCTGCCACAGGTAGCCGCGGGTGAGGAAACAGGCCACAAGGTGGCGCGCCAAGTGATGAACCCATCCTGTTGCCCGCAGCTGTCGCATCACTGCGTCGATGAGGGGGAAGCCGGTCCGGCCCTCGGCCCACGCCGCCACCTTGTCCGGCTCGTCATCCCACGGAATGATGCGGGAGAGCGGATTGGTGGCCATCGCCTCGTAGCCTGGCGTCCGGCTCCCAACCACTGTGTAAAACTCGCGCCACAGGACCTGGCCCACCAGCGAGACCGGCGGCTGACTCACACTCCGCTTGCTCTTCTCCTCCACCGCTCGCAGCTGCTCGTAAAACCGCCGCACAGAGAGCGTGCCAAATTTGAGATGTGCAGAAAGGCCCGTAGTAGATGGCGGCTCGGCGAATGGATTGGTCTTGGGCTTTTCAAACGTCACAACTCGGTCCACGTCCGCAAGGAACGCACGCATCCGCTCTTGCGCCTCGGCCTCACCGCCCGGAAACGCGCGCGAGCTGCCGTCGCCCTCGCTTCGCCCAGGAAACGCAGCCATACCCGGAACAGCAAACCGCTCAGTATCCTTTGCTACCGCGTCGACCGCAGCCTGAGGCAGCGGTGGCAGCTCTGTCGGCGCCTCAATCGGCGCCTGCGGCTGCCACCCGCGCTTGGCGATCAGCTTCCTCATCCCACCAAACGTCGTCGGTAGCGCGGCATCCGGCACACTCTCCCACACTTCCATCGGATAGATCAGGTTGGGCTCGCTCGTCTCCACCGCGAGCTTGTCATCGGCCGCCATCCGTGTCGCCTTGGCGTCGCGGATCTTGGCGTATGGTTCGTAGTCGGCCTCAAAGTGGAGCGAGTCGGCCCCGACCTCGCGCCACAGCGCCTGAAGTGTGTCCAGCGCTCCCTTCTCCGGCGTGCCCTTGATCACCAGCAGCTGCGAGCCGAGCGCCCGCAGCGACGAGTCCAGCGCCAACAGCGACTCCAGGAGGAAGACTAGCCGGGTGTCGCCGACGTACGCCCGGGTGAGCAGGTGCGGATCGAGGACAAAGACAGGAACCACCGCGGCTGCCGCATCCGCCGCCGCCGCCAGCGCCGGGTTGTCGTCCACCCGTAGCGCCTTGCGGAACCACACCATGGCCACCTGTCGCGAACCCATCCTTGCTGCCATTTGCTTCGGCTGCGTGACGTGTGGCCGCAACTCGTCGTCGGTGACTCCGCTGGAACCTCCGCCATGCTAGCAACAGATGTTGGCTGATGTGACATGTTTGTTCGGTCTGGGTGCTCCTGTCATTAAACCCATTTGGCGAGGGGACAATTTGGCAGTGGAACCAATAAAATGCTCAGCCGGACTCCCTGGGTTTGAATGCGTTCATCCTATGCTGAAAATACCCGATCCCGTCTCGCTCTCGGAAGTCAAGCAGCATGAGGCTTGGTTAGTACTGTGGTGGGGGACCACACGGGAATACCGAGTAACGCATTCTTTCTTCTTTTTGCCCAAACACACACCCTCCCTGTCTGCATCCCCCCCCCCCCACACACATACATCGTCGCACTTTGGGGGACAAATGATCTGAGCTTGGATCGGGTTGGTTAGTCTACGGGGAGCCTGTCGCCAAGTTGCGTGTTCGCTTGGCGATCTCGTTCACGATTTCCGACGGCCGGTCACTGGGACCAAACGGGGCGAAACCGTACTCGAGGAGGCGGAAGACAGTGGCGACGTGATCGGCCCTCCCATCACATCATGCATCTCACTCGGCTCAGCTGGGCCTAGCGGTGGTGCAGCGAATACGTCAAAGTGTGAGAGAGCGAGCGGGTGGTATGGTTCACGAATAGCCCACACACTCCGACAAATCGCCGTCTCCGCCAATTACCTTCCACACAACACGTGTCGTCAACTGTCCGCACGCGTCAAGCTATCGTCATCGATCGGGAACGCAAGGAAATTGGCTGACGCAGACAAAGCTCCTCGCGCACTCAGTGCTACTGAACCCCGTACATCTCTCTCTGCATCACCTTGCTCCCGCAGTTATGCTCGGAAGCCGCAGCAGGTTGCTCTACGCGGCGTCGACCGTTGTCCAACTCTGCTTCTCCTTCGCCTTCTCGCGACTTGCGGGCCGCGCCAACAATGCCGTCCGCTGTCGGCTCGCCACCCTCTCGGCCATGGCGACGTCTATTGCCGCCCTCGCCGCTCTCCTCCAAGCCGGGGACATCGGTATTATCGCAGTCCATGGGCGTCCGGTTGCCTGGTCTCGCTACGCCGACTATGCGCTTGCTACCCCATGTATGTTGCTAGGTGTGGTACAAGCGTCTCCCCTATCCAACCCTGCGCTTTTTTTCTCACTTTCACTCACCCCCCTTCACCCGCACTCCCCCAACACAGTGCTCCTCCATCAGCTCCAGCTTCTGGTAGACATGGGCAGCGACGACTGCGCACGTGGCATGCTCTTCCAGGTCCTTATCATTTGCGCCGGAATGGCCGGGGCAATGATCGATGACCTTCCGGTCTCGCTGGCCACCGCTGGCTTTGGCGTTGTTCTCTTTCTCGCCAACGCCGTGTCGCTGCGGTCAGCGTTTACCCGGCTCGAGACCAAGGCCCGAGTGCGGACCTTTGTGGGCCGCTTTGTGACGGCGACTCTGTGCATCTGGATGCTCTACCCGATGTGGTGGCTTGTTGTCCGACTCGAGCTCATCGCTGACGAGACGTCGGCGGTGTTCAACCTTGCGTTCGACGCGCTGTGCAAGGGCGGCTTTGGTCTCGTCCTCTGGGCCTTTGCCCACCGCAACCGGGACGCCATCGACCATCTCTCCACCGTAATCTCGCAGCCGACGCTGGATACTACGTCGCTCATCGAGCTTCATAGCGGGGCGAAGGCGCCTGCCGATAACGGTGCGTCTGTCGGGCTGACTGTCGACGTCGGCTTGCGGACGATGTCAGAGTCGTCGTCGTCGTCGTCGTCATCATCGTCATCATCGTCGTTGCTCATTTCGCAATCTGACTCTGATGATGATGCGACCGGAAAGGTAGTTACGGCCAAGCGAGTCTTGCGTCGGAAACGCCGAGAGAAGAACAGGTCACGGGCGATGTCGCGGACGTCAGCGCGTGTGGCGCCGGCGCGGTCGCCATCGCTGCCGCACATCATGGGCGTTTAATAGCCGCGAGTAGCCTCATGCCCTCGGACGAGCGGCGCGGGCACAGCCGACCACACGCCCGGCCCAGAGGGCAGCAGAGATCGGCGTCTGAGCCTCGAGCTCGATCAGATCAACACGCGCCGGGTTCTCCGGGGCGGTGGCAAGAATGTGGAGGCTGGTACCGGAAGCCTCGGCGCGAACTATGCGGTCGAGCGGGAGCTCCCAGTTCGGCGAGTCGTCTTCGATCGGCGCGGAGGCAGTAGCTTGGCTGCCATCACCAGCCTGATTGCAAGGATAAAGCTGCAGAGCATTCGGCGCGATGCGAGCAAATGCCAGCGGACGTGATGGGAGGGCGAGGCCGCGTGAGAGGCCACCGACAACGTCGCCGCGAAGAGCTGCGGTGAGGAGGACGTCGACATGGTGGGGCCCAACGCCAAGTGAGGCCCGGAGCTCGGCTGGGCTGAGCGAAGGCACCGCAAGGACGAGCCAGCGGAGGTACGTGAGGTCGCTCGAGGGGCAAGCCCGGGCGGCAGCAGCCATCAGCGGCGTCATGCCGGACTCGTGCGCCACATCGCCAAGCCAGAGGTCGGGTGTATGGAGCAGGAGTGCGTCCAGCAGCTCGGGCATGCTCTCGAGATCGGTGTGGAGAAGAGTGCAGCCGCCGACGCCACGCGAGACATCAAGCGTTGGCCGCTGCGCCGCTGCATACGCCACCTCGCTGCGCCCGCACATGATGATTGGCGTTTGGTCGCCGGCAATAGTGACGTTGACCTCGGCGCCGGCGGCGATGAGGGCGCACGCCGCAGCGGTGTTACCGGCCTTGACTGCGAGACTGAGCGGCGATGCGCTATCGTTGTTGATGGCGTCGACGTCAGCGCCAGCGTCGATAAGTACCGCAACAAGCGTAGTCGCCATCACGTCGCGCACGTGGCTTGCGGCGAGATGGAGCGGATGCGCGCCGCGCTCGTCGGCCGCAACTACCAGCGACGGCGGTGAGGCGGCGAGGATGCACTCCAAGACTCGTGCAGCATCGCCAGGAGCAGCGGCTGCAGGCGGAGCGCATGCTCGGTGGGCGGCATTTTGGCCGCGACTGTCAACCAGGCTGACGGTGGCCTGAGCGGCGAGGAGGGCGACGACACCGTCGAACCATGTGCGACTTGCAGCGAGCATGAGCGGTGTCTCCGAGCTGGCATTGGCATAGTCGACAGCGGCGGGACAGGCCGCCGTAAGGAGAAGCTCTACCACCGACGCGTTCCGCGATGCGACGGCGGCGTGGAGCGGGGTGTCGCCGCGGGTGTCGGGGGCAGCAACAAGGTCGCAGCAGGCGGCTGCTTCTGTTGAGAGGAGCTCTGCCACGGCGCCGGGCGAGCTGCGCGCGGCATGGAGGAGGGTGCGGCCCGAGGCATCGCGCCCGGTGAGCGGCCATCCCAGGCCGCGGAGCATAAAGCTGAGGGCAGCGACGTTGTCTGCCGCTGCGGCGCGATGGAGGAGATCGGTGGCTGCCGCGGTGCCGAGTGACTGCAGTGCAGGCTCGAGGACGGCCATGACCTCAGTGGGTGCATGGGCGGCGGCGACAGCGAGCGGCGAGACGGCGGCAGGCGAGAGGGTGTGGGCAGCGGCACCGGCAGCGAGGAGGACAGCTACAATGTCGGCTTTGCCACGGACAATGGCAGTGTGAAGCGCGGTGTACCCGGCAGTTGTGGCGGCGTTGATCGGCGCACCAGCGTCGATGAGGACCGCCACGGGTGCGGCGGTCGACGCCCACTGCGCGGCTGTGACGAGAACGGGCGATGCATAGCTTCCGTGTGTTGCATCGAGCGGCGCACAGAGGTCATCGACCAAAACCCGCATGACAGGCACGTGTTCTCCAGTGGCTGCCAGATGCAGCGCCGACGCTAGGACATCGGGGCCGATGTTACCGACACGGGCGAGGAAGCGGGCGACGTCGACCCGCCCGCGGCGGGCGGCAAGCTCAAACGCGGTGTGGCCGGCGTCATCCGTGGCAGCCACCGCAGCTGGTGAGAGTTCGACAAGCACTCGGACAGTCTCGAGATGGCCACCCTCAGCTGCTAGATGCAGCGCTGCGGCAATGCGCTCAGGATCGGCACCGCTCTTGACAAGGAGCGCCACCACTTCGGTGTGCCCCGAGCGGGCCGCGGCTTCGACGGCGCTGGGCGCGTCGCCGGACAAGCGGTCAAAGGTGCCGTCACATTGACGAGCGCCAGCTTTGAGCAACTCGCGGACGATGCCAAGGTGGCCGGCCTTGGCGGCGCCTGTGAGCGGCGGAGATTGCGGCGGCGCGTTGACATCGGCACCGGCCGCAACAAGCGCGGAGACGACCCGGGTGCGGCCGCGGGCGGCAGCTAGAGAGAGCGGCGTCGAGTCGGTGGCGGTCGTCAGCGCGTCAACTGGCGCGCCGGCAGCCAGAAGCGCGCGCACCGCATCGAGATTCCCAAGCAGGGCTGCAGTGTGGAGCGGGGAGGTGCCGGCAACAGCACGGGTGTCGACGCGGGCGCCGGCGGCAAGAAGCGCAGACGCCACATCAAGGTTATTCTCCTTGACGGCGTGATGGAGCGGGGTGAACCCGTCGTGTGAGCGGGCATCGAGGGCAGCACCGCTGGCGATGAGCACTTCGGCGACCGCCAGTGCGCCGGTCCGCGCCGCGAGATGCAGCGGGGTGCGCCCGCTCTTGCTTTGCGCGTTGATGTCGGCGGCCGAGTGGCCAACGATGACCTTGGCCACTTTCGCATGGCTTCGCAGCGCAGTGACATGCAGCGGCGTCCATTCGCGGTCGTTGACAACCTTGGGCGACGCCGCTAGCTTGTTCAGCAAGTGCTCTGTTGCGCTCACATGCCCGCACCACACCGCGGCGTGGAGCACCCGCCCACCGCAGTCATGAACCCGCGCGTCGATGTCGAACTCGAGGTGCTTGCCAAGGATCGCTAGCATGCCGACGTTGCCCGAGGCGGCAGCGAGGGAGAAGAGCTCGCCCACCTTTTCGCCAACCGAGCGGAGATTAGCAGCTAGATTGGCGTGGCCCATGCCCGCCAACAGAGCCTGCGCCGCCGCACACCGTCCGCCCATCACCGCCACACGCAGCGGCGACGCATTGTCGTTTCGGACCTGATACGGGTTCGCCGATGTCTTCTCCAGCAAGTACGTGATGACCTCACCATGATCGCCAGCTGCAGCCACATGCAGCGGTGACGCGCCGTCGGGCGGTGCCCGCTCATTGACGTCCATGGCGACAAACTCCTGTCCCGTCACAGACAAGCGGCTGCGGCTTTCACCGCCACCACCACTGGGCCGCCGCTCTGGCCCCACCTCGCCTCGCCCACGCACCCTATCGCCCTCCAACATCCGAGCCACTCGCCGGACGTCTCCACGTGCACATGCCTCATGCAGCGGTGTCCGCGACCGGCGTGACGGGATGCCTCCCATGGCTACAGTGAGGTCTTTGCTGTTCACTGTGTGCGAGAAAGAGAGTGTGTGTGGGGGGGCGGACTGCGGCTGAGCCGAAGCCAGGCAAGCGTGGGCTGTGTTGGGTTGGCGTGGGGGGTGCTCGGTGGGAGTCAACGAAAAATTGCAACCCTCTGGTTTTTCGGGTCGGCAGAGAGCGTGCGTCTGCAGGTCTGCATGTCCTTGCAGCGTCGGTATGCTTCTTCACAACTTAATAACTCAAAACTCGATGACGCACGCCCCGCTCCCCGGTGCAGATGCAAACAGCACGTTTGCTGCCGCGGCCTCGTCGGCGCTCATCCCGTAGTGGCTCTGGGCGAGATGCTCTAGGAAGCTGTCCAGCTGCGAGTGGGCCACAAGCGAGACGGTGCAGCCACCCCAGCCAGCGCCGGTCAACCGCGCGCCGAGCGCTCCAGCGGCGCGCGACGAGGCGACAAGCGCATCAAGCTCGGCGCATGAGCAATCGAACAGCTGTGCGCACGATGCATGCGACGCGTCCATGATGCGTCCGAGCTCGGCAAGCGCGTCGTCGGCTCCCGAGGCGCAAACGGCGCGGAAGTGAGCCACTCGTCGCGCCTCTGAGTACACATGGGTGGCGCGGGCGTGGAGCGCGAGTCGCGGCTCGTCGGCTGGCACGCCAGCGAGCGCGCCGTTGGCAGCGTAGCCAGCAACTACCTCGGCGGCAGAGAGGTCCAGCATGGCCGCCACCTCGGCAATCGAGTAGAGCTTGTCCTTGACCAGCGCGTCATCGACAGCCTGCTCTGCTCCAGCCAGGTCAAGCCCGGCGGCGGCGGCGGCGGCGGCGAGGGTGCGGCAGGCGTCCGGCTCGGCCACGGCGTGGTGGGCAGCCAGGATCCGGGCCGCGAGCCGGGTCTCGACCACGCGCAAGTTGTACTGCGAGTAATACTTGTTGGCAGCGACCTGCGAGTGGGCAACAACAAAGACAGCATCGGGCGGGAGCGCCACAGGCGTGCCGCGGACCGGATCAAACTCGATGTACAGCGCCGAGCCCGCCCGAGCCATCATCGAAATGGCCTGGTCCATCCCGCCGCCCTCGACTCCTGTGTACCGCTCTGCGCCCGCAGCCATACTAGCAAACTCTGCCGGGCTGTACTTGGTCGAGCACCCAAAACCCGCGGCGGCCGCCAGCATCGACGCGCAGACCAGAGCCGACGACGACGAGAGGCCCGAGCCGGGCGGAACCTTGCCGTCGATCATGACATTGAGCGCGACGCCAAGCGGCTCCTCATCCCGGCTTCCTTCTGCCACCGCGTCAAGCACGCCCTTGTACCCGGCAAACACGTAGTTTGCCCAAGAGTGCGCGCCCTTGTCCAGCACGGCATCATCAAGCCCGCCGTGAGCGAGCTCCGCCGGCGGATACCTGTCGCCATCGATGTTGGCCACCGAGAAGACGAAGCCCTGCCGCGGCTCACCCGCATCACCACCGTCACTTTGTCCAAGCCCGTACGCCACCCGCACGTCATGCGCTAGCGCCATCGGCAGAACGCCGTAGCCAGAGTAGTCGATGTGCTCACCGATGAGGTTGACCCGTCCGGGCGCAGAGGCCACACCGCTCGGCACAGCCCCGAACGCTGCCTCGTACGCAGCACACAGTGCCACCTCACGTTCCTCGTTGGGCGGGTAGCGCGCAGCCATGTGCGGGATGGTTGCCGAGGCCATGGGTGTGGTTGTGGAGGTGGGGGGGGGAGAGATAGAGAGAGACGTGCGGGAGGGGGGGAGGGCTCGGCACCTGCCGGCCGCAGGAAGAGGTACTAGGCAGTGATCGCAGCCTTGGCAGGCCGCGAGGCCGTCGGTTCAGAATCGCAGGCTGCTTTACCTGCTGTTGTTCGATGTTCAGTGTACCGTTGGCTGCAGGAGTCAGGCCGGCAAAGCCCCGAGCTGCGGTGAGGAAGCCGAGGAGCGTAAGCGAGCTGCGGCTAGGCCAGGACGGCGAGGACCGCGGCGAGGATGGCGAGGCGAACGACGTGGTACAGGCCATCGATGAAGATGAGGCCCTTGGGCCGCGACGCAAAGAGGTACGTAACCGAGAGCGAGAAAAAGGCAAAGTAAGTGCCGAGGATGGCGCCGGCCTTGGCAGCCTCCACCGGATCGGCCTGGACCGAAGCCGGGAGGATGACCTTCAGAGCGGCAGCAGAGAGGATCGAAGTGAGCATGGCCACTGCATACGGCAGAATCGGGTGGCCGTCAGCCATGACCTCTTCCATCTTGCGCCCTGGGAACGAGAGGTTGAACCACATGTTGCCAAACAGCAGCGGCGAGTACCACAGTCCGCCGAGCATAAACGCCGTCACAGACGCTCCCAGCACCGCACTATCCGACGCCGCATCAACCACAGTCGCCACATCCAGAAGCTTAGCCAGGTCTGCCATGATGGCTTTCTCTGCCGCCCATCGCCCTCACCGAGCCGCCGAACCGCACAGGAGTGAGTGTGCCGAAAAAAGGTAAGCAGTGAGGGAAGTGGGCGGGGGGGGGGGGATGGGCAGCGGGAGAAAGCAGAGGCACAGGTGTGTACATGCGTGTGTGGGTACCGTACCTTGAGAGGGGGAGGGGAGGGAGGTAGGGGAGGAGGGGGAGATGAGTGTGGTACGTTTGGCTGGGTCTGGGTCTCTCTTTCTCCCTCCCCGCTTGGTAGAGACACCTCGCCTGCGTCGCCGTGCGGGGTGGAGACCGTTTGGAAGGCGAGCGGCGGAAAAAGGTCGTGGTTTCGGCCGACTTTGGGCGGTGCCAAAGGCTTGTTTTTAGACTGGCCCGGCGCCATACGGCTCACCAGCACCAGCCAAGGGGCGTGTACTTGGCTCGCTCAAACTGCACTGCGGCAGAGCAGAGTGGAGTATCAGGCTGGCTATGAGCTCGCGGGTGATGATGCTGGTGGTCCTGGTAGTGGTGGCTCTGGTGGCGCTGGGGGCGTGCTCAAGCGCCTCAGCCGCTACCCTTCGACTTGCCAACATCGGCTACTCTCGCGGCGATGACGTCGTAGCTCCCGCACCGCCATACACAAACGGAGTAGGTGGTGCTACAGAGAGGGGGAGGGGTGTGGTGTGCGGGGTGCGGGGCAGGGGGGGGCGGGGGGCGGTGAAGGCTGGCTGCCCCGTGATGGACTCACGCAGGGCGCGGGCGACTGTTGCAGTTCCGTGGCCTCGGCGCCATGGCTGCGGGCCGCAACGAGCGCGCTTGTGGCTCGGGCAACACACCGGCGATTGATCTTTATAGGGCGCGAGTTGCTCGGCTGCCGGACGATGCTGACGCTAAGGTCTTTGACGCAGCCGTCGTCTGGTTCGAGGTTGCCGAGTGCGAGGCTAGCGGCTCGGTCCGGGCCGTCATGGCGCTTGCCAACGGGCCGCAGAGCGATCCCGACTATGCCAACCGCACCGATCTGGCTGTCGTTGGTACCGCCGGCGATGTTATACCGGCAGCATGCGGCTCGGGCGCCAACGGCAACATCACCTTTACGCTGCCGTCCGACACACTGCTCGGCCCGTACACGCTCCAAATCGAGTACACCTACACGCCGCCCACCTCCACCAACGGCACTGCCCCGCCACCGACCGTCATCATCCAGTGTGCCGATGTGACGGTGGACAAGTTCAAGTCTGCTGCATCCGCCCTCGCGCCCTCCGTCTCGGCCACTCTTCTCCTTGCCCTCACCCTTGCCATCACCCTATCGATCTAGCCGCACCTCGCGTACCCCATCCCCCATCCACTGCCCAATAGCATAATCCAGCTCTGAGCCTCACTTTCTTCAAATCGTGCGAACTGACAAGCCCTCTAGACACAGCAGCAGCCGTGGCGGGGCGAGGCGACTCTGTCTGGCTTCGATCCCTCCGCTCTCTCTCCCTCTCCCCTCTCCCTCACCTCGCCCGATCCTTCCTCCCTCACCTCTCTCTCTATTCCCTCACCCCCGCCCGCATCTTGCCATGCCACTGATTACCATGTGCGGGCGACCAGTGACGGGCAAGAGCCGACGTGCGGCCGAGATGGCGGCGTATCTTGCCGAAGCCGTGCCCGACGTCCGGGTGGTCACCGTCTCGGCCGAGTCCTTGGGCCTCGACAAGGCCGCGTGCTACGCAGGTAAGGGGAAAGAGGGGGGGGGGGGAGGAGGGGGAAAGGCAGGGGGAGGACGTGACTCATGACGGTGGTGTGGCGCTTGGTATTGGGTGTGTGGACGGGCATGCGGGCGGGTTGTGTGTGGACAGAGCCGAGCGCAGAGAAGACGCTGCGAGCTGAGTTCAAGGCGGCGGTGGAGAGGGAGATCGGGCCGGGCGTGGTGGTCATCTGTGACTCGCTTAACTATATCAAGGGCTTTCGGTACGAGCTGTACTGTGATGCCAAGGCGCAGCGGACGCCTAGCTGTGTGGTGTGGTGCGACACGGCCGATGAGCTTGCAGAGGGCTGGAACGATGACGCTGGGCTAGCCGGCGCCCCCAGGTACTCGCATGAGCTCTTCGACGACCTCTGGATGCGGTTCGAAGAGCCGAACGGTCGCAAGCGGTGGGATAAGCCTCTGTTTGTTGTCGGCCCGGACGACGAGCTCCCGGCCGCAGCCATCACCGCCTGGCTCCTCGAGTCCAAGCCGGTCAAGCCGAACGAGTCGACCCAGTCGGCGCCGCGGGCCGCCTCGTCGTTTGTCACTGCCCTAGATGGCCTCACCCGCTCAGTCGTCGACGCTGTGTTGGCCTGGGCGGCAGCTGGTGGCCTTCCGGGAGATCCGATCCTCCTCGACGGCGGCGTCCGCATCATCCTCAAGCGCAAAGTCACTCCGGCCGAGATCCGCCGCGCCCGCAAGCAGTACCTCAAGCTCGCCGGCATGACTCCGCCACCGGCCGACGCCATCATCGCTTCGTTTGCCGACTTTCTCGCCTCAACCATCAACGGATGATGATGCCAACACCAGAGCCCTACAAGCGGCCGTGTTGGATCGCAGCGAGAACTCGATCAAGAACACAACCGTGCATCATCTCCCCCCTGACCGATAGAAGAGCACGAAGAGCACTCGATGGCCCGGGGGGGGGGGGTGGGGGAGGTGAGGTGAGGCGAGGGAGCAGACAGGTGAATGAGAGCAACATTGCACGCATGCACAACAAGCGGCGGTCAAGTGCCAGCAGCAGCCAGCAGCCGCCGCCGTCGCTGGGTGAGCAGCACCGACATCGACTCCTCTCGACAGGGCAGGGTATTGAGAGCTAGCTAGCTATCGAGCGAGCGAGCGAATGGAGCGAACGAGCAGCGCATACCGCACAGCATCGAGAGCGGAGAAGGGACTTGCGCTGCGGAATAGACAGCAGAGTGATGGTGGTGGTGGTGGCGAGCGGGAGGACCAACGTGGCCGGCCTGCTCCCCTCCCGCCAGCACTCCTTGGCCTCTGCTGCGTAGCTCTTGTACTCTTTGGTGCTGCAGACCGAATCTCCTTCAAGCTCATGGCAGATGCAATGCCCCACTATGTGGTACGACCTGGTGGGTGAAGGGGAAGGGGAGGGGGGGAAGGAGGAGGGAGGGGGGGGGGGCGGTGACCCGGCGGGGGATGGCAAAGACCATCCGCACGCGCAGGTGCTGGCTTGTTGTCTCCGAGGGCGATGGTGGGCAGCGATGGGCAGAAAGGCAGAGACAATGGCTCACTGGCATGGGTGATGGGTTGTGTATGTGTATGTGTGTGTGTATGTATGTGTGTATGTGTGTATGTGTGTGTGTGTGTATGTGTGTGAGTGGTCCGACAGTACTTTCTCCATCAGCTGACCATGCTCGTCTACATTGCTGCTTTCTTCACCCCGGTCATCCTCGGTGGTGAGCTCCGGGCGGTGAGCTGGCCGCTGTTGCGCAAGTTTGCCGTCATGGGCGGCATCGACTGCTGCTGTACGCTCATCGTCATTATGGCTGCCCCGCACGTGGCTGGACCGGTGCAAATCCTGCTGATGCAGGGCGTGCTGCCGGCTACCCTCCTCGCCACACGCATTGCCTTTGGTCGTCGCTATCTCTGGGTCCACTACCTCGGCGCAGCCATCATTGTCATCGGCATTCTATTTTCCATCCTCGACCCATCGACCGACGATCACGCGGCCAGGTCGGGCTCGAAGCCGTCGTCGGCGTCGAACGAGCCGCAGAGCCACAGGATGGCTATTGTGTGGGGCCTATTCTTCTTCTCGTTCAACATTCCCGCCGCCATCTCGTCAGTGTACAAGGAGTGGGTGTTCAAGACGTCCGAGACGGAGATCTCCATCAACCTCCTCAACGCCTGGGTCTCGTTCTTCCAGTTCTTCTTTGGCCTTCTCTTTGTGCCTGTGGTGGCGCCGCTGGAGGACACGGCGTTTAGCGACATTCCGGCCAACTTTGGCGACGGCGCCGTCTGCCTCTTTGCCCATCGCGAGAACCGATCGGGCGACTACTGCGCGGGCTACACCACCATCGTTGTCTTTCTCTGCCTCTTTTGCAACGTGGCGTGGAACGTGTTCATCCTGCTCATCATCAAGAATGCCACGGCAAGCCTCATGTTTGTGGCCAACACGCTCACCATTCCGCTGGCCAATCTCGGCTTTGCCGTCCCGTTTGTGGTCGCCGGCGGGCCGACGCCGCGGTCGCGCATCACGTGGGAGGGCATCATGGCGCTGGTAGTCACGCTTGCCGGCCTCGCGGTGTACCAGACCAAGGCCGAGCCCGAAGACGAGGCCACTGCGCCGTCGCCGCCGCCGCCCAAGGACCACGTCAACACGCCGCTGCTCGCTCCGTCGGCGTCGCCGCTTCCGCTGCCGCCGGCATTGGGCGGCTCGATCAACGCGTCGTCGACCGCGCCACGCGCCATTGGCTTTGGCGGCACCCCGTCGCCGAGCGCAAACATTATCGCCTCGCCGCTCCTGGTCCCGTCGCCGTCGGGCCACACCCGGACTTCCTCCTCGGTCGTCGCCCGCTCGTTTGGCACGCGCTTTGGCGGCGCTTCCTTCACGGGCCTCCGCATGGCCTCTACGCCGACCTCGGGCCACATCGGCGTTACTGGTGCAACGCCCGGCTCGCCCGGCGACGCTGTCTGGCGGCCTGGCCGCACCTACTCGCAGTTCTAGTCCATCCACAGCCGTACACCTGTAATACCCGTCCTGAGAATCTCGCCAACTATGAGCAACCTCACTACCTTCACACCTCCCCCTCTCCCTCCTTTTTTTTCTCTATTTTTTTCCCCCGCCCCTCCAGCCGGGGCTCGTGCCCAGAAAAAAGCGGCACCGCTTGCCACAGGCACGGGCACAACCTCCGCCACCCTTCCCGGACCCGGACGACCCCCCCCTCCCCCCTCCACCCCTGTCACCCTCTCCACACCGACAGCGACTCGCACTCGCACCACAGGTCACTTGTCTAGCACGTACCCATCCGTGTGGAGGAGACAGGCATGCAGGCCATGCATGTCTACCTCCACATTGTCTGTGGCTATGCGGCGTCAGGCAAGACGGCCGTCATTGCTGCCGCACGAGGCAAGCAGCATGCGGGGGATGGTGGAGGTGCGGGTGGCGAAGATGGTGCTGGTGGCGGACGAGCTGGTGCTGGTGGCGGACGAGCTGGTGCTGGTGGCGGACGAGCTGGTGCTGGTGGCGGGCAAGTTGGTGCTGGTGGCGGAGGGCGGAGACTGGGCGGAGGGCTGACACAGGACGGACATCCGACGGCAGTCGACTCGCGACGCGCTCCTTCGGCTTCGGATCGCCCCGAGGCCGACATTCTCCTCGCGCCGCCGCCAGAAGCCCATCAGTCGGCCCCGCCGCGGACGGTGCACGATGCTGTGCTAGATGCGCTGCTGGGGGCGCTCAAGGCTGCGGCGGGTGAAAGTGAGTCCGAGTCGGCCTCTGACGCCGGCTGGTCCTCGTCGCTCTCGCGGTTTGCCACAGAGAGGTCCACCCGCCGCTGGCGGGAGGACTCGAGCTCGGGCTCGAGTTCGCCGCAGTCGCCGTCGGGCTCGGGCTCTAGCGCCGCACCGTCGTCGGTTCGTGGCGCACTGGGGATACTTCCATCGGCGAGTGACTGCCGCCGCGATGGCATGTCGCCCGTTCTTGGCTCTTTTGTGTATGCCAGCCCAGCCGATAGCTCGGACTTTCGCCATGTCTGGCTCGAGTGGACTGGCGTGGTCCCGCCCGAGCTCCGCGCCCGGCTCCTCCGCCTTCCCCTTACCATGCCGCATCTTGTGGCGTCGATGACGGTCGAGCTCATCGCTGTCGTCGACCTCGTCGAGCTGGCGTACGTCTACGTCCGCGGCGCCGATGACCACGAGGAAGGTAGTAGTGCTTTGACGCGCCGCAGCCCGCTGGCCGGCTATGGCGTTTCGACGACGCAGGACCCACAGCTTGCCGACGTACTGGCTCTGGTCGCTGTGGCTGACACAGTGGTGGTGACCAAGAGCGACGTGCTTGGCGCCCAGAACCCGGCGCAGGGCCTTGTTGGCGTTGTGCAGGAGCTCCGCGGTAGTCCGGCATCACTCTTCACCTTGGTGCCTGTGCCAGGTGGCGGCCACGGCCAGCTAGTCCCGTTCGACGGCGACGCCGCAGGGCCGCCACCGCTGGTTCCATACCTCGCCTTCCGCGAGTTTAACTCGAACGTCGTAGCGCTCCGCTTCCGCCTCCCGCCGCTGCCCGAGGCGGCTCACGGCAAAGCACCGCCGTCACCATCGGACGCTCGCCGCCGCGGGCGGGTTGTCATCACCGCGCGGTTCACCCGGTGGCTCCGCGCTGCAACCACCCGCGCGCCTGAGCCCAGCTCCTCCGCTCCGCCGCAGATATTCTCGGTCACAGCCCTCGTCGCTTCAACCGCGCTTCCTGGCTCGGCCTGGCTAGTCGTGGCCCAGGGCGAGGAGGTTGTCCGCATCACCGAGGTCGCCTTTGCCGACGGCGCCTGGGACGCACTCCGGATCGGCGGCACCCAGATCGGCGGCGTCGTGGTCGTCCGCGGCTGGCATTGTACCTCAGCCGGCCTGCAAGAGGCATGGCGTGCCACCCGTGATGACGACTCTCAGCCACTCCTTGAGCTGTACGTCGTCTCCGACGTTGGCTCCTTGCAGATCCTCGCCGACCTTGGCGTCTACCTCGCCATGGCCGCCACCGCCGCCGTCCTCATCGCGCCGCGCAAGGTCATCGGTTTGCTTGGCCCCACCGCGTCGGCCAGCCTCGCCTCGGTTGAAGCCTCACTCCCGCTTCTCTCCACCCTTATCGACAAGCCTGGTGCTGCTCTCTTTGCCCTCCTCCTCACCATTCTCCTTTTCCACCTCATCTCCATCGTCGCAGAAGTCCTCATCCAGCGCCGTCGTGCCACATGAGATGGACTTACCGTGTCCGATCCAAGCGCCGGACACCCCAGCAAAGCCCACACATTGTATGGCTCCCGTCTCTCTCTCTCTCTCCCCCCCACCCCTTCCCCTCCCAAAGCTGTTGCCAAGCCGCCCAGCCGGGCAACCAGCCACCGAGCAACCGGCCAAACTGCCACCGTCCCCGTCACCCGCCCCCCCCCCCCCCCCCTCCCCCCCCCACACAGACACACACCACACCACCCTACTCCACCGACGTCCATGGTCAAGCTGGGCACAGCACGTGCCAGACGGGACGAGGCAGATGGAGCAGTGGACGTGCTCGTCTCCCACCTGGCTGCCGGGTTGGCCTCGGCTGCCTTTGCCGACATGGAGCTCTCCTCTCGCCTGGGTGACATCGGTGACGTCCTCACTCCGCTCTTTGTCCCCTCCATCGCACCCATCCGCCCGACTGCCACCATCGCCACGACCGCCACCACGGCCAGTACCGGCACTACTGCTGCCGCCACGAATGCTGCCGTTGCTGCCGTCTCGGGTGATGTCAATCAAGAGTCGGCGGCGGCGGCGGCGCGGGCGGTCATGCTGGCCAGGGCCATTCCCGTTCATGCCGTCATTCTGGCCATGCGATCGCCAGTGGTGGCGCAGGCGCTGAAAGTGCATCAGAGAGTGCTGACGGGCGAGGCGGGTGAGGGGATGGGCGAGGGCGAGGGGATGGCTATGGGCGAGTGGAACTCGAGAACAAGCGGTGATGATGGTGGCGCGGGCCAGGCTGTGGTGGTTGATAGCTTGCCTGGCAAGGGACGGCGGCTGCGGATGCGGATTACGGGCGTGCCGCCTGATGTGCTCCGGGCGGTGGTGGAGTACGTGTACACGGGAGAGTGCGAGCTCGAGAACGAGGGCTACTCGGAGCTGCAGCGTCTCGGCCAGCTCGCGCATGCGGCGCAGCTGCTGGGCATGGATCATTTGCTGGGCGAGTGCCTGAGAGACTTGGCTGTGGCGCAGCTGACAGTGGCCGACGCCATCTGTCTTCACGGCCTCATTGTGACGCTGCCGGCGAAGCTGGTCGACGCCATTTCCTTCCACTGGAAGAGCTTCATGCGGCGGCACTACGAGGATTTCATTCGGATGGCGGCCAACGGCGAGATTCACACCGGCTACGAGCCCGAGCGTGCCGACATGCACGTACGCATCCGGACGGGCGATGTCATTGCGCTGCTCTCGGCCTTGCCGCAGGACGGCGGGACTGCAGCGGAGCAGGTCGTTCGCACCGCCTGCCACCTGTACATCGAGACCAACGCGTACGCTGTCCTCATGTCGCCGCACTTTCTGCGCTCGTCGGTCGACTCGCTGAGAGTCGTCCTCACCTCGCGCACCTTGCAGGTCAAGGAGAAGCTTCTCTTTCAGGCTGTGCTCCAGTGGATCCTCATCGACCCCGCCAGCCGCGAGGCCGAGTGCACCGAGCTTATGACCCACATCAATCTTGACAAGGTCCCGTCGCGTCTCCTGCTCGAGGCCAAGCGCCAGGGCTTTGAGTTTCCAGACAAGGCGTACAAAGCTGCGCTGGTCAAGCACCACCGATCGCGGCACGTCCGCGACGTAGCATACCGCTACAACCCACGGCTCACCGCCATCAACATGCACTCGACCAAGCGGCCGGGCAAGGACCTCCGGGCGCTGCGCGGTGGCGTCCGGTCGCATCGCAACGCCCGCGATGTAATTTCTGCCTCCAGCTCGTCGAGCTCCCTAGAGGAGCTCGCTCGGTTCCAGCAGACAGTGCTCAACTCGCTCAAGCCCAGCGAAGCGCGGGCAAACCGGGCTACGACGGCCGGCGCCGGCGACGACGGGGAATCATCTTCGGCGGCGCCGCTCTCGCTCTCACGGTCGAATTCATTCGACAACACGTCGATCGCTAGTTCGACCGCGTCGCAGCAGCCGTCGCCCAACCATCCGCTACTCCGTGGGGCGGGTTCGTCGCTCTCGCGCGCCTGGCGGCAGAACTCGTATGTCTCGCTCGTCAAGCGGGTCCGCAAACAGAACCACGTCCGTGCCCGCGGGACACGGCCCAGCGGTCTCGGCGGCGGCGGCGGCGGCGGCAGCGGCGAGACCACCGTGCGCCACACTCCACAGCCGCCGCCCGGACGGAGCCTTGGCCGCTCCGTCTCGGCCCGGCGGGTCCGCACGCGCGCGCCGCCGAGTTGACCAAGTCCCGGCTTCCGCTCGCTCACACCGGCTCGTCGCGGCTGGCAAGCGCGCGGATGCGGCCGACGAGCTGAGATGCCGTCGCCCTTGGTGCCGACGTGGTCGAGTGCCCGCCGGCCTTGGTGCCGCTCGACTTGGCGTAGGTGTTGACGGCGATGCCGGCAACGATGAGCATGCCCGAGAGCGCAAAGCCGGGCGAAAAGGTGTTCTCGGAGAAGAGGAGGAACGAGAGGGTGACAGTGATGATCTTGCGGGTGGTGGTGATGAGGACGGTAGTCACGCCACCGTAGGCGCGGACGAGGCGCATGTAAAAGGTGACGCCGCCAAAGGTGGAGGAGCCAAAGGCAATCAGCCGCAGCAGCAGCATCGGCGACGCGACCAGCTCACGCACGGCCGGGCCAAGCTCGCCAGACATGGCTGCCAGCGCTGCAAGGACCGAGGCGCCAATGATGTTGGTAAAGAGCATGGTCTCGTACGTGCCGCGGCGGAGGCGGCCCATGACGCACTCCTGCAGGTTGGGCACAATCGAGTCGAGGACGATCGATCCGACAACTAGCGCCAGGCCGCCGTAGAACTGGCTCTGCGGGAGCTGAACAGCAGCAGCCTTGGCCTGCGAGCGTGAGGTGAGGGTGAAGCCGACCAGGCCAGCGCAGAGCAGCAGAGCCGCGGCATACTGTCCGCGATTGTACTCTTTGCCCAGCATGACCGAGCCGACGATCATGGTCGGAATGAGCTTGCCCGATCGGACCGAGACTTTGAGCGGGAACGAGACATACTGCAGCGAGAGGTTTGCCGATGCCATCGACGCCAGCATGGCCACTGAGAGCACCGCATACGCCCCAAGCGCCCGCACTCGGAGCGATCGCCTGACCGATGCCCAAGTCTCCGGCTGCTCGGCACGGCGCTCACCACCTGCAGTGGCTGCGGGCGCCCATCCGGACCCTCCACTGGCTGATGATTCCGCAGATGGAAGTGATGTTGACAGCCGCTGAGCAGCCGATCGGTTCAAAGCCGTTGGCGAGGCAGATCGGAGCGACGAGAGGTGGAGGGTGACGGCCGAGCCGAGGGCAACCGCAGCAAACTCAACAAAGGTCAGGGTGAGGCCATGGTGGAAGCCGTCGACTTTGACTACCTGCTCCTGGAGCCAGTCATGGAGGACAAAGAAGGTGAAGAGTCCTGCTGCAGATGCCACCAATCGCATGTGCCTCACAAGTCGAGTGAGTCTGGGTGGGGGTGGGGTGAGGAGGGTGACCAGTGGCCGGCAGCCGTGGATGCGTCCCGGGATCAGGCGGAGGGGGTGGGGGGGTCAGGTGGGCAAGCAAGGCGGACAAGGTGCGGGGGCTGCTCTGGTTCACTCAAGTCCACTACGCATGAGCACGCCGATAGGCGATCTGCTGGTACATCGAGGCTAGGATGCGGATGTTGGTACCCTGGAGCGGCGAGATGGTGTGGAGGATGCGTGCGGACCACTCGCGCTGACCCGCGGCAGTCTTGGACGCCTTCTCGACCTTGATGGCGTGTGCGGTGTTGGTGAGGCGGGTGACGGGCCACGGGAAGCGGGCGAGGACATCAAAGTGCGGCGGCCGGACGAGAGCCATGCCCTTTTGCGAGATGCCGAGGAGGACGGTGTCGACAGCGGTGCCTCCGTACTCGTTGCTTCCGCCGGACGCCTCGTACAGCTGAAAGTACTCGACGCCGAACGAGTTGAGCTTGAGGATCTCCTCGAGATACAGCTTCTCGACATAAGTGGCGTTGCCAAGATCGCCGAGCTCGCGCCACTTTGCGCGGATCCGCTTCTCCCACTCTGAGTCGGTGTACTGGACGCGGAGGTAGTGCGGGATGTACGTCCTCTCGATACCTTGCGCAACAAGGTAGCCCTTGGTCGTTGTCGGGTCCGGCGGCAGCTCGTCGTCGTCCTCTGATCCGCCGCCAAACACGTCGCCATCCGAGCCGTCGATCTCTGTCTCGGGCGGAAAGTATGAGCCAAAGTCGGCGAGGAAGCGGTAGGCCGCAAAGAGTACGGCCTGGTCCTCAGTGACAGTGTATGTGCCGTCGAGCACGTACTGCCGGAACTGAAGGTAGTATAGATGGCGCGCGCGCGCGTCCTTGGACTTGGCCAACTCGCGCTCGTTGAGGACAATGACCCGGAGCTTGTACACAAGCGTCGAGCCGACGTGAACGTGTTCGTCCATGACCAGCTTGGATGGGTTGAGCCACCGGTCGGCGTCGGCGGTCGAGTCGCAGAGGCCCAGCCAGCGGCGATCATGAACCCGCAGCAGTTCCGCGTACGAGTTCATGAGCTCGCCCACCGTCGCAGTCTCGTCGATGGTGATGAGCCTGCCCTTGTCGCCGGGCCACCCGGACCGGATCCGCAGCGTCATGGTCGTCGGCTCGCGGGTGAGCTGTGCGTCGGCCCGTAGCGGGAGCGCTCCGCTTGCGGCGTATGCCGCATATGCCTGCAGCGCGTTCGCAACTGCGCTCGCCTGCGCAGCAGACGGCAGCATCATCCGCAGCCCACCGGCAGTCACCACTGTTGGTGAAGCACTGTCGACTGTAGCCACCGCGCCCGCAAGCTCGGCCTTGAACGACGCTATCCGGACTTGGCTCCGCCCCTCGGCGTCGGCGTATAGCACAATGCCGCGCGGGCAGACGCCGATCGCCTGCGCGCCGTCGACCGCCTGTGTCAGCACGTACAGCTGGACGCCGTAGTCGGGTAGGCCAGCAGCATACTCGCAGTAGTTCATCTCAGCCATGACCTTGATTGTGCCTGAGATGAGCGCAGCAGCTTCAAAGATCGCGGCCTCCACCTTTTTGCGCGCCTTCTTCTTCTTGGGCACATGCTCTGCCGGCAGCACTGTCGCCAGATTGTCAGCAAGCAAGCCAGCGCGGTGCTTGGCGGCATCGTAGCCCGAGTACTCGGAGACAAAGGAGAAGGCGGCAAGGCGGATGGCCTGGTCGAGCGTTGTCGGCCACTTGGACGCCAAGACTCGTGCGCGGACTTCGGCGTACTGCAACGAGACGGCAGTCGGGTCTGTCGACGCGCCCACGTTCTGCGAAAAGTAGCGGACGCGGATTTGGAGGAACGACGCCGACGTGATGCCCTGCGCCAGGCACGGCTCGTCGCGATCGATCCACTGGAACTCGCCCACGTCGAGCCCGTCCTCGCCGTCCTCCACCAGCGCAATGTCGAAGAGCTGCGTCTCGAGGAGGTCAATCTTACGCGCGTACATGTCCATCAGCTCTTGCCCGGTCGTGTACTCGTTGACTCGGAGCTTGGATTTGGCCTCGCCATCGACCTGCGCAATGGTGACAATGACCGACTCGGTCGGTTCCGGTCTGTCCTCTGGCTCGTCCGCCGCTGGTGCTGCCGCCCGCTCAGCCGCCCTGGCCTCTAGCGCTGCCCGCTCCGCCGCCGCCCGCGCTGCCTCCTCCTCTGCCGTCGGCTCCGGCACCAGTGTGGTGTCTGCATGCGACGACGACGACAATGACCCGCCATCTTTGGCCGCCTCCCCGGAACCCGACCTTGATCCTTCCGCCGCGACGCCCATCGCTGCCGCTGCCGGAGCAGCCGAGCTGTCGGCCTTGGCAGCAATAGCCGCCGCAGGCGCAGCAGCAGGCGCAGCAGCAGGCTCTCCGTCATCATGCGAGCTATGGTGGTCATCGCGGCGCTTGCGGATGACTCTCTTCTTGCGCACCACCTTGCGCTTCGCCTTGACATGACCAGCCGCCTCTGCTTCTGCTTCTGTCGATGCCTCTGCCGATGCCCCCGCCGAGGCCGAGCTATGGCCGTCGGCTTTGTTGGTCGCCGACGACTTCTTCCTCACCCGCTTCACCACCCGCTTGCGGACAACCTTCTTGCGGACAACCTTGCGCACGCGCTTCTTCTTGGGCTCTTCGTCCGCCATGGTGCTGCTGCGAGGTGAAGTGGCTAGCACTCTCACCGAATGGGGTGTCTTGCCACCTGTCTGGTCGAGGGTCGAGGGTCGACGGGGGGGGGTGGGAGTGGGGGGGCGGGGGGCGGAGGAGGGGTAGTGGGAGTGGGGGGGGGAGAAGGGGGGGGAGTGGGGAGTGTGTGGCTCCTTTTTTTTTTGGTACATGTTTTATCGGCAGCTGATGAGGGTGAGGAGGGGAGGGGAGGGGAGGGGAAGGGGGGAAGATGGGCCGAGGGGACCTCGTGTATGTAATGTGGGTGGATGGGTGGATGGTGGGTGGGTGGATGGGGTGGATCGGTCGCGTCGAGAGAGGGAGGGAGGGAGGCAGGCGAGGAGGAGAACCGGAGAGGAGGAGGAGGAGGAGGAGGAGGAGGAGGGAGGAAGGGAAACTACTCCTCAACAAAGTTGCCGTTGTTGATCCACTCGCCAACCAGCGGGACAACGCGGGTCATGGACTTGTCCGGGCCGTAAACCACGGTGGGAACGCCCGACTCTTGGCTCCACTCGCGCATCATGTCGAGAGCCTTGAGGTAGTTGGGCCCGCCGCGACGGAAGAAGACGCGGTAGTTGCAGGCCTTGAGCTTGTCCTCAAACTCGCGGAGAGCGTGGACAATGCCACGGGCAGCCTTGGCGCAGTCGGAGAAGTTGGCGACAGCGCCGACGATGACGAGGGCGCGGGTCTCACCGTCCGGGTTGCGGGTGGCAAGGTCAAGAACCGACTTGGCGTAGAGGTACGTCTGTTCGGCGTTGGGGCCGCCCGAGTACTCGCCGTAGTTGCCCACCAGCGGGCCGAGGCCGAGGTCGGAGAAGGTGTCGATGGTGATGAGCGAGGCGCCACCGCCGGCGAGGAGGCACCAGATGCGGCCCTCCGGGTTGAGGACGGTGAGCTTGAGCGAGGCGCCGGTCTTCGAGTCCATGTCGCGGACAACCTGCTCCTCGGGAAACTCGGTCATGCCGAACGGGTTGGGGAACTCGATGGCGTCCCACTTGCGCGAGTTCTGGAACATCGAAGTGTCATCGACGGCGCCCACAAAGTCGAGCGGAATCGGGTTGCCCTGACCGTCAAAAGTGAACGGGTTCATCTCCATGGTGGTAAAGTCAAGGTCGTCAAAGAGCTTGAAGGCGTCGCGAACAAACGACTCGGTGGCGTCCATAACAGCAGCGTCGACGCCCTCGAGCATGGCCGAGAGGTCGACCGAAGTGATGTCGTCCTCCACGCCGACGCGGAGCGTCTTGATGGTGTCCCAGTTGTCCTCGACCTCGACGCCACCGGCGACCGAGAACGAGATCACGTTGGCCTCGCGCTCCATGTGGATGGCGAGGTAGAACTCGTGCTCGTGCGGCATGAACGGCTCGAGAAGAAAGTGGGTGAGGACGCCATCGACGCCGTTGATGGACACGGTGGTGCCCATGAGCTCCTTGGCAAAGGCCACAGCCTCGTCAAAGGTCGCGTTGAGCTTGACCAGGCCATGCTTGCCACGCTGGCCAAACAGCATGTCCGGCTTGACCACCAGCTTGGTCGTTGCCAGCCACGGCTCGGCCTTGACCAGCGACTCGTAGTTGGTCTCCGGGTGGATGAGCGCGGCCTGCAGCGGGAGCTCCCGCCCGGTCACACGCGGCGCGTTCTTCGTCAGCGCCTTCTTGGCGTGGTACTCGCGGATCTTCTTGCGGGCCACTGAGGAGGAGGGGGACATACCATGGCTGCTTGTGAGTCGTCACCACTGTTGCCATGGCCTTGCTACCAGTTGTCTCGCTCCCCTCCCGCCGCCCCCGACCACGACCTTTTTGCCGACCGAACAATGACGTGGCGGGTAAAACCGGTTGGAGGAGGAACCAGCCTTGTTGCGGGGGGGGGGGGGGGCTGAGGGCAATGGGCTTGCCGGAGGGAGAGGGAGAGAGAGAGGGAGAAGAGGGGGTATGGGTGATGCATGTATGTGTTTGGGTGGCTGGGGCGTACTGTTGTGAGAGGGGCAGATGAGTGTGGATAAGGTCGGTAAGCGGGTGGGGACTGCGGCGGGTGAGTTGGAGGGATGAGTGAGCCGGAGAGGGGGGGAAGGCCGGCGGCGGTGGTTGGCCACGTGGCCACCTTTGCGTCCCGGTGGTGGAGTCGGTGGTGGAGTGATGGGTTTGGGTGAGGAAGTAAAATATTTTAACAGCCCTTCCCCCCCCCCCCCCCCGTCACCCAGCCTTCCCCCCTCCCCTGTCAGCTCGTCCGACGCGACGACGACATGGCTCCACCTCTGCGCTGCCGTTGCTACTACCACGACAAGCCAGACCACACCTCTGGATAGTGTGTGTGTGTGTGTGAAAGGTGGAGACGTGGGCGACGTTCCTGTGAGCTATGTCGTCGACGTTTCTACTGCGGGCGCGGCGGCGGAGGGAAGAGCATGCTGCGGCGGGAGGGGCCGGCGGTGGCGGCGATGGCGGCGCGAGCGTGCGGGATGCAACGACGGCGTATGCGTTCTGGAAGCCAGGGACGGCCGGGCCGGGCGCGCACGCGGCGGATCGTGACGATTCGCGGGCGTTGGATCTGGCGGGCGGGGCCATGGGTGGCGATGGTGGCTCGCGCGGCGGGTTGCCGGTGGACGGCATGCGGGCGCAGGTGTGCTACCTGGTTGAGAGCCATGCTGTGGTCCTGGTGGCTGGCGAGACCGGATCGGGAAAGTCGACGCGGATTCCGGCGTTCTTGCTCGATGCCGGCTGGGCCAACGGCGGGCGGCGGATCGCGGTGGCCATGCCGCGGCGGCTGGCGGCGGTCGAGCTGGCCAAGCATGTGGCAGCGATGCGGGGCTCGGCTCTCGGCGGGGAGGTCGGCTACCGCATCCGGTTCGGGTCGATGGTGAGTCGCGAGACGAGATTGGTCTTTGCCACCGCCGGCTCGCTGCTGAGCGAGAGCCTGGCGGACCCGCTGCTCTCGCGGTACTCGGTGGTGGTGGTCGACGAGGCCCACGATCGGACGCTCGAGACCGAGATCCTGCTTGCGCTGCTCAAGCGGATCCGCCGCGCGCGGCCGGACTTGCGTCTAGTCATCATCTCAGCAACGCTCGAGGTTGGGCCGCTGGTGGCATTCTTCTCCGATCCGCGGCCGCACGCCAAGCTCCGCGACGTGACCCTCCTTGTGGTGCCTGGCTCCTCTTATCCAGTCGAGGTGGTGTACGTGGCGCGGCCGCTGGCCAACTATCAGGCTTACGCGGTGGAGCTTGTCTCGTGGATTCATGCAACGCAGCCAGCCGGTGACGTGCTCATCTTCTGCCCGGGACTGGCCGTCATCCGCTCGCTTGTAGCCGCGCTCGAAGACCGGGCGTACGCCGACATGGTGGCCGGCATCCGGCCGGCAGCGGGCAGCGGGGTGCAGATGGCGATCCACGCGCTGCACGCCAAGCTCGATGTAGCCGGCCAGCGCGCGCTCTTTGAGCGCAAGGCCAACGTTCGGCGGATCATTGTGGCGACCAACGTGGCCGAGTCTGCGGTGACACTGCCCGGGGTGGTGTACGTCATCGACTCCGGCCTGGTCAAGCGGCCGACGTGCTCGCCGGTGACCGGAGCGACCAAACTGACGGTGACGGCAGTGTCCAAGGCCGAGGCTGCGCAGCGGGCAGGGCGGGCGGGGCGGACAGCGGCCGGTACGGCGTTTCGGCTCTACACTCGGGCGACTCACGCCGCGCTGGCACCGCACGCACCACCAGTTGTGCAAACTGCGGATCTAGAGCGGCTTGTCCTGACGCTCGCGCGGCTTGGGGTGGCGCGAGTGAGCGCGATGCAGTTTGTGGCGCCGCCGTCGCACGGCCTGGTTCTAGGCGCACAGCGGCGGCTGGTTGAGCTCGGCGCGCTGGAGGCTGGCAACCACGCGCTGACCCATGATGGCTTTGTCATGGCCTCGCTTCCGCTGTCGGCGATGGCGGCGCGAGCGCTGCTCGCTGGGAGCGCGCTCGGGTGCGGGATGGAGGTCCTCATGCTCGTGGCAGTTCTCCAGGTTGAGCCGCTCTTCGCCGGGCGAGCGGCGCGGGTACGTGCCGGGCAGCTGGCGCTCGGCGCGGCCGAGGGCGACTTCCTCACGTACATCAACGCCTTTGTGGCGTTCCGCGGTCTGGAGGCCGCTCAGCGAAAGGAGTGGGCCGAGGAGCGCGGGCTCTCTCTGAGGGCGCTTGCGCGAGCCGGCCAGGTCTTTGACAAGCTGATGGTGGCGGTGAGCCGGGTCGGCATTGCTCTGCCGTCCATCCATGTGGGTGGCGAAGGAGCTGCGGCGATGGGGCCGGCCGAGGCCGGGGCGGTTGTTCTTCGGGCGCTCGCCGCCGGGTTTGGCAAGCACAACGCGGCACGTCACGTGGCTGGCAACGTGTACAAGGCCGTGAGCGACGGGGCAGAGGTTAGCGTCGACTCGCGCTCGGTTGTCGACCTTGTCGAAACCTGGCCACCGCTCATTATGTACGCCGATCGCGAGGCCGAGGCGAGCGGCTCGGCCGAGATTGTCCGCGAGGTCTCGGCTGTCGAGTCGAGCAGCGTGCTCGAGCAGTTTAACGTTGGAAGGGCTAGTTGAGAAAGTTGCGGCACGAGTCGTTAAAGACCGGGGTCAGCTGGTACGACGCCGCTTCGTCTGCCTGCAGCTGGGCGGCGACGCGCTCGGTGGCAGCAAGGACGCGGAGAAGGTTGCCCGAGAGGATGGCGTTGATGTTGTCGTCAGAGACGCCGCGGCGGATGAGCTCGGCGAAGAGATCCGGGTAGTCTGCCGGGGTGGCGAGGCCGGCCGGCAGAGTCTCGACGCCGTCAAAGTCGGAGCCAATGCAGACATGGTCGTAGCCAATGCGGTTGCCGATGTACATGATGTGGTCGACGACGTTGGAGAGCGAGGCGTTGACGCCGCCGGGGACGAGGAAGCCCGGGACAAAGGTGACGCAGACGACGCCGCCGCCCTCGGGGCGCTGGGCAGGCGGTCGAGGATCGAGTCGGGAACGTTGCGCGGCACGTCGCAGAGGGCGCGGGCGTTCGAGTGCGAGAAGATGGGCGGAGCACGAGTGACATCTAGGGCGTCCGACATGGTCTCGACTGAGGTATGGGAGAGGTCGACCATCATGCCCATGCGGTTCATCTCGGCGACGACGTTGCGGCCAAACTCGGAGAGGCCGACGTTGGTCGGCCCAGAGATGGGGCAGCACGAGCCGGCCCACGGCGCGGCAGGATCGCCTGCGTTGCAGTTGTGAGTGAGGGTCATGTAGCGGACGCCGAGGGCGTGAAACTGGCGTAGGGCCATGACCGACGAGTCGATCTGGTGGCCGCCCTCCATGCCCATGAGCGAGGCGATGTGGCCGCGAGCAAAGAGCGAGCTGACCTCTGCAGCGTTGCTAGCCATGGCCAGAGTCTCCGGGTATTTGCGGGCAAGGGCGTTGACGGTGTCGATGGCCTCGAGGGTCTGGCGGACAGCGTCCTTGTACTGCGAGGCGCAGGCGGTGTAGACGGACCACAGCTGAGCGCCAAGCTCGCCCTCCCGCATGCGCGGAATGTCTGTCTGATACGCCGGCGAGGTGACGGTAAGATCGACAGCGTTGACGTCGAGCTTGGCCTTGTTGCGGATCTCCCACGGCAGATCGTTGTGGGCGTCGAGGAGCGGAGTGTGGCGCATGAGAAAGCGGGCGCGAGCGAGCGGCTCAGCCGGAGCTGGCCCAGGATCAGCACCATGACCAGCATCATTCTTCTTGTTCTTTGCCGCCGAGACCAGAGCAGCAATGCCCGCAGTGCCTGCAGCGAGGAGGACCATGACCAGGAGGCCTACCAGGATGTGGCCACGCCACCGTCGCCATGGGGTCAGCCGGCTGCTAGCCACCTGTCCGCCGGCCCCGCTCCCGTCCTCACGCAAAAGTGCCGATGACGGACTCCCATGAGGCTTGGTGAGGGCAACCTCCATGTTGTGTGGGCTGGGGAGGAGTGTGGGTGAGGTTGGCAGGGTCAGGTGGCGGGGCTGTCGCAGGGGGCAGTCACGAGGGATTTGGCGGGGTGAAGGGGGGGGGGATGGAGATGGGGACATGGTGGCATAGATCGGGGTGGGGGAAGGAGTGTGGGGGGGGGGATGGAGATGGGGGATGGAGATGGGGGTATGGATCGAGAGGGATCCATGTGTGTGCTTGTGTGTGTGCTTGTGTGTGTGTGTGTGTGTGTGCTTGTGTGTGTGCAGGGTGATGCTGGTGGATGGCGTTGAAGATGGCGTTGTCAATGGACGGACCACAGCAGAGCCGTTGAGAGCTCCTGTGTTCCAGATCACGTGCTGAAGAGTTGTTGCATGGAGTTTAGCAGAAAGGCATCATACAGGAGACCGCAGTGTGCCGCCTGCCGTGGGATTGTGCGCCTGTCCCAAATGGTGCAAACCTCTGATCTCATGACGGCGGGAAGACCCCCCTCACCCTGCCTGTCCCCCCCCCCCCCCCCTTTCCTTCCCCCTCACACCTCACCTCACCCTCTCTCTTTCTCCCCCTCCAGAGGTCCATACACCTCCATGTCGTCTGTGTCTCCCTCAGACGTGGAGCTGCAGTGCGCAGCGTCAGGAGTCTCGGCTGTCTCGGCTGGCTACTCATCGGGCACATGGTCGGCGTCGACGAGCGGAGGCATGACAGATGGTGGTGGTGGAGATGGAGACCAAGGCTGTCATGCTGATGGAGGTGCCGCAGCAGTAGATGGAGAAGCTGGCCGACATGGCACTGGAGATGGACATCCTGGTCGTCGTTCCGATCTTGCCGTCCCAAGCGACCCAAGTGGCGAGGCATCATTCTCGACTTCCATCGTCCCCACAGTTCCCAGAGCTGATCTCGATGGCTGCAGTGGTGACTCGGAGTTGCTACCGGCGCTGGTATCAGCTGGTTTGAGCAAGTCCGGGTCGCAATCAGGATCGAGGTGTGCAGAGGCAACGCCTCCGCCGCCGACCATGCTGGTGGTGCCAGAGACCCGGGCTGGTGACATGGAATGGCTCGGATCGGTGACGTTCCAGGGAGCGACGGATGGTGAGGCTGGTCGCAGCAACGACGTGGACCACGGCGACGACTCGCACTGCTCACGCGAGTCGGCACGGTCGCATCGTTCGCAGGCGTCGCGGGTCTCGCGGGTCTCACGGGCATCGCACGCGTCGCGGGTCTCACGGACATCGCGGGCATCGCGGGCATCGCGGGCGTCGCGGGCGTCGTCGCGGCATGAGATGTCGACCACGGCGGCGCAAGTTGGCGACGAGCTGGGGCCGGGCGGCGTGCCCATTCCGTCCAAGCGGCGTGCTCAGGTGAGCAACTACATGCGCAACCGGTCCAAGGTCTCGCTCCGCGACCTCGACAAGGAGATCATCCGAGAGGCCATGGCGCTCGGCGCCGATATTCACGAGCCCGAGGTGGAGAATGAGCCTGATCCAGTGGAAGAGGCCGTTGCCGCCGCCGAGGCTGCTGCCGAGGCCGCGGCGGTGGCTAATGCGGCGGCGGCAGCGGCGGCGGCAGCCTCCGCCACGCACGCCAGTGGCGCGTCCAACGCCTCGGACGAGTCGGTTGTCTCGCAAACGTCGGTAGCATCAGTGGCCGCGTCGCGATCGGCCGCCGAGGCATCAGTCGCTGCCAGTGCGGCGGCGGCCAACGCACTGGCGGCGAGCGCAGCAGCAGCGGCGGCGGCGGCGGCCAAGGTCGAGGCTGAGCCTGTCTTGGTCGGCGCAGGCGTCAAGCCAGCCAATGACCGGCAGCGGCGGCGGGCGGCGGCGTTCTGGCAGCAGACCCGGCGGACAGTGACGTCTGAGCTAGAGCGGATCCAACGGGCGGCTTTGTTTATCGAGGACGCGGTCTCTTCACGGCCAATCAAGGCCACCCGGCTTGGCGCCGGGCCTGTGGCCGCCTATCGGTTCTACCACAACAAGGTGTACCGGTGGATTTTCACCGTTGTGGTCGTCATCCACATGGCGCTGGCATTCTTTGAGGCGCCGCAGGCCGGGGCCGAGCCTGCGGTCGGGGCGAGAGCGCGAAGCGGGCTGCTGGGCATCGAGCTTGCGTGCGTGTGTGTGTACTGGCTTGATACGCTGCTCTCACTCTACGCACTAGGCATCCGGCAGTACGCGCAGTCGTGGTGGCACCTGTTCCACGCGACAGTGGTGGTGCTGATGGCGATCGACGTCATCGCTGCGCTCGCCGGAGCGTCGGTCCGGTTCACGCGCGTCGTCCGATGGGTCCCACTTGTCCTCAACACGGTCTCGCTCAAGCACCTCTTGTACTGCACCTTCCACACTGTGGCCAAGCTCTACGACATGATGGTCATCATGTGTGTGCTTTTAGTCTCGTTTGCCATTGTGGGCGTGCAGATGTTCGGCGTCAACACGGTCTCACCGTCGGCGCTCGGAACAGGCAACTCGAACCCGTACCGCGACGAGGCGACCGGCAAGCCGCTCGACGGCAATTTTGACAACATGGGCGAGGCGCTGCTCTCGCTGCTGGTCCTTCTCTCGACGGAAAACTACCCAGATATCATGTACCCGGCACTGACCACGTCGCCGGCGTATGCCATCTTCTTCATTCTCTTCATCCTCATCGGCATCTTTTTGCTCTTCTCGGTCCTCACGGCCATCATTTTTGACACGTACAAGGAGATCCACGAGGTGCGTGTCATTGCGGCACGAGTGGAGGAGCGCAAGGGCCTCATTGCAGCCTTCCAGATCCTCGACAAGAACCGGACCGGGTACCTCCACACCAACCAGTGGGTGGCACTCATGGCCGAGTGGCAGCCGTCGATGTCAATGGAGCGAGCATGCTTTCTGTTCAAGACCATGGACCACGACGGTGACAATACCATCGATCTGCTCGAGTTCTTTGACATTCTCGAGATCATGCGGTACGAAATCGAGGAAATGGCGTTGGTGACCGAAGAGACGTGGTGGTCGCGGCTCGGTGCGCGGCGGGTCCGAGTTGTGGGCGAGTTTATCGAGTCCAAGGCCTTTATATGGACCATTAACGCTTGTATCTTTATTAACGTCTTTATCCTCTGCCTCTACCGGTCGTCGATGTCGCAGGACGAGCTCGCGGTCTACGAGTTTCTGGACTACATCTTTATCGGCGTCTTTTCTTTTGAGCAGGTGGTCAAGGTTGTTGGGCTGGGGCGGACCGAGTACTGGATTGATGTGTGGAACCGTTTCGACCTCACGATTGTGGTCTTTTCGCTCGTCGCTGTCGGCTTGCAGGTAGCGTCGAACGTGGAAAAGTCGGCCGGCTCGATCTTGGTCTCGCTCCGGATTCTGCGGCTGTTCCGGACGCTGCGGACGGTGAGGCTGCTGAACACTGCCCGGCAGTTTGAAACGCTCATGGCGACATTTCTGCACCTTGGCTACGTGGTGCTTCCGATCACGGCCTGCGTTGTTGTTGCCTTTTACTCATACGCTATCCTGGGCATGGAGCTGTTTGGCGGCAAGATGTCGCCGTCAGTGGTTGCCAGCGCCGACCCGTACACCGACTTTGGCACGTTTCCAAGGACGCTTCTTGCGCTTTTCCAGCTGTTTACCACCTCCAACTGGCACGAGATCATGTACACCGCGCGAGAGGGCGCCGGCAAAGTGTCTGCGCTGTACTTTGTCTCGTTCTTCATTGTCATGATCCTGCTATTCAACAACATCCTGCTCGCCATTGTCTTTGAGATCTTCACCTTTCAACGGACCATGGTGGAGCAGGAGGAGCGGAAGAAGGCGCGGGTGGCGTTTATGGACAAGGCGTTTCACGTCAAGCAGACCGGGCGGACGTGGGACCGCGACCTGGTCACCTCGTCACTGGCAGGTTTGCGGCAGCAAGAGCTGCGGCTGCTCGCCGAGTCGACCAATGTCGACTGGGACCACATCCGCGAGCGGCAGGCATCAAAGCGCGAGCGGTTGCTTGGCCGTGACGCTGCGCAGCAGCTCGGCAGCCCGTTGGGCATGGGCTCGGGCGGCTCGGCCGCGCCGCTGTCGCCAGCCTCGGACGGCGACGATGACGAGGCGCGGGTACTGGCAACGTTCAAGACGGCGGTGTCGAACGTGGCCAAGACCGACGCGGCCGAGCAGGCGCATCTGCGTGAGATGGCAGCCATTATTGTGGCCAAACGCCACGCGCAGCGTGCTGCCGCGCAGCTGCGCTCGCGGCGCGGGACCGCTACTAGCACCACCATCCGAGTCGGCTCGCCGGGCTCGTACGAGGCCTCGCTCAAGTCGACAGGCAACACCGCGAGCTCATCGCGCGGCTTCCCTACCTTTGGATTTCTTCGCAAGCTCGGCGTCGTCCCGGGCCTCCGGTCTGTGTCGTCATCATCGTCGTCATCGTCGTTTTCGACTTCTGCGTCGCGGTCGGGGTCGCGATCGGGGTCGGTGTCAGGAACAGTGCCAGAGTCCGGCTCGGGCTTGAGCTCGGACTCGGGCTCTAGCATCAGCCGGTCATCGCGGTCGAGCGACTCGTTCATCTCTGCCGCTTCGTTCCGCGATCCGTACGAGGTTCTGCACAACCTGCTCATCCGGCGACAGCTGGGGCTTGTCTCGCCGCCGTCGTCTCTGGCCATGTCTGCGCCGGAGTTTGCACCGCGCGGGCGAGGGCTAGCAAGCGTGACCCAGGAGGTGGACGAAGTTGTGCGTATTCTGTCGCAGTCGCGATCACGGTCGCGGTCACGGTCGCGGTCGCGGTCGCGGTCTGCGTGGTCGGGCTCGCGATCGGGCTCGCGATCGGGCTCAAAGTCATGGTCGTCGGTGAACATGATAGAAGGGAACGTGCGACCTGCAACGCATGGCCACGTTCGTATGCTGCACATTTCGTCGTCGACAACGTATGATGATGACGAGCCACCGGCGCGGACAGCATCGTTGCTGTCAGCGGCCGAGGCCGAGGCCGAGGCAATAGCAGAAGCCAAGGCCAAAAAGGTCAAGGCCAAGGCCCAAGCCAAGAAGGTCAAGATGATGAACAGGGCCAAGACAAAGAAGGCCAAGACTAAGGCCAGGACCAAGGCCAAGGCCAAGGCCAGGAAGGCCAGGACCGAGACCAAGGCAGCGGCCAAGGCAGAGGCTGAGACCGGGTCACGGCATCGAAAGCGGATCGGACGGAAGCGGATCCGGCGCGAGCAGCCAGCTCCGGTTGGCACCGGTGATACGAGCTCGCCGGAGAGGCGCAGGGTGGGCACGCTGCAGAGCTTCGGCGACAAAAGTCTGCCCGGATACGCCGAAGTTGTGTCGCCGCAGCCGGCGGCGGCGTTTGCGGGCAACTATGGTGCGAGTTGAGACGGTTTACCAAGAGATGACGGGGAGTGTGCGAGCGAGTGGTGGCACTTCTACTTCTTGGACTTCTTCTTGCTGCCCTTCTTGACCTTGACCTTCTTGGTCTTCTTGGTCGACTTCTTGACGCGCTTCTTGACCTTCTTCTTGCCAGACGGCTCCGAGTCCGTGTTGGAGTCTGAATCATCGTCGCTGTTCGAGGGGTTGTCGGACGAGGAAGTGGCGGTCTTCTTGGACTTCTTGGTCCGCTTCTTGACCTTCTTGGCCTTGCCCTTCTTGGCCTTTCCCTTCTTCTTGGTCTTCTTGGCCTTCTTGGCCTTCTTGCTCTTGCTCTTGCTCTTGCCGACGTCGGCGTCATCGTCATCGTCGTAGCAGTCGAGCTCGGACGAGAGCGAGATGGAGCGCTCGATCTCGGCCGGGAGGGCCTCTGCGAGGGCCTCAAAGTAGTCGAGGACGCCGCGGATCTCCTTGCGGTCGGCCGAGGCGGTAAACTCCTTGTAGGAGATTTCGCCGTTGCCCGAGGTGTCGATCTTGTCAAAGATGCGGGCGGCGGCCTTGGTGATGCGCTTCTCCTCCTTGACAGTCAGGTCGCAGGCCGGAGTGCCCTTGCCGGCGGTGCCCGGCAGGGCGTAGTTGGTCTGCTTGATGACGCGGCCGACAGCGAGCATGAGAGTGGTAAGCTCCTCCAGCTCGAGGGTACCAGACGAGTTGCGGTCGTAGACGCGGAAGCAGAACTCGATCTTCTTGCGGCGCTCGGGCCGCGAAACCAGAGCCGAGTAGATGGCAAAGAGCTTGTAGTCGAACCAGTCCTCGTTGTCCGAGTCAAACTGGGCAAACAAGTTTGCCGAGACCTTGTTCGAGCCATCGATGCCGATGGCCTCCACCACAGCATCCCACGACTCACGCGAGATGCCGTGCTCCTTGCGTGCCACCCGCCGCAGGCGGTCCTTCATGCGAATAAAGTCAGCCCGAGCAAACGGCGACTTGCTCATCTTCTTGAGCTCCCTCTTCGAGGGGATATCAAACGAGATAGACGCACCCATTGTACACTACATACAAGCACCCTCTCCCCATGTCAGTCACTCTTCCCCAATTCCCCTTGTTCCCTCTCTTCCATTCCCCATCTCCTTCATTCCGCCAATAACGGCCACACTGGCCACTGGCCACAGCTCCGTCCCCCCTCCCCCCCCCCCCAGCCCTTCTCACCTCCGATCCACCTCCGATCACTCCGATGGCTGCTTCAACCTGTTTCTTCATTATGACGATGCGGTATGCCGACTGTGTGCCACACATTCAGCGTCTTTCAACCTCCATCCACCACCATCACCATCTCCGCTTTACCCAAGCCCATACCAATGCCCACTTGTAGAACATTCCTTCCATCACCTTCACCTTCCAGTGGTCACCAGCAGTCGTATCCATCAGCCGCCTGCCCCCATCAGCCGCCTGCCCCCATCAGCCGCCTGCCCCCATCAGCCGCCTGCCCCCATCAGCCGCTGCCCCACCAGCCGCCACCAGCCGCCAGCCGCCTGCTCCACCAGCCGCCACGTCAACCGCCAACCAACCAGCTGCCACTCTTTGAACGACGACAAGGGTGACCAGCTAGAGTTGGAGCGGCTGCCACGGGGCAGTTTCACATCTGTCTCGACACGGGTAGGTGCTGCAGTGAGAGATAGAGAGAGAGAGATGTGTTCATAGTCTCTGTCCGTCTGTGGTAGCTGTAGCTGTGGTTGTGGTGGGCATGTGTGTGTGTGTGTGTGTGTGTGTGTCTGTGTGTCTGTGTGTGTGTGGTGGCTGTGGTGGTGGGGGTGGGCGGTGAAAAAATTCCCGACGGTCCCTTCCATCCTCCCACCACGTCATGATCATAGCCATGGAACAGTGATTGAAGGAGACTACAGAGGTAAAGAGGTGACACGGGGGGAGAATGGAGGTACATGTACATGTATATCTCCATGGTATATATCTCATACTCACACATACCCCCTTTCATCCATAGGGAGGTGCCACACATGGATCCCTCTGCCCGGGCCGCCCCGTCGACAATGATCACCAAGTTTGAGACAAAGTCGTACGTCGCCAGCTGCCAGACCAGCTTCCAGTCCGGCCAGCCAGACCAGCCAGACCGGCCAGACTAGCCCCCCCCCCTCTCCTTCTTCTCCCCTTCCCCTTTCTCTCCCTCTCCCCTCATCCCCCTCCCCTCCTCACCGCCATCCCCTCCCCAACCGCAGCAACCGTGTCAAGGGCCTCTCGTTCCACCCCTCGCGGCCGTGGATTCTGGCCTCGCTTCACATCGGCATCATTCAGTTCTGGGACTACCGTATGGGAACACTGCTGGAGCGGTTTGATGAGCACGAGGGCCCTGTGCGTGGAGTGTCCTTCCATCTTGCCCAGCCGCTGTTTGTGTCGGGTGGTGACGACTACAAGGTCAAGGTGTGGAACTACAAGATGCGCCGGTGCCTCTTTACTCTTGTGGGCCATCTGGACTTTATCCGGACGGTGCAGTTCCACAACGAGAATCCGTGGATTCTCTCCGCGTCTGACGACCAGACGATCCGGATCTGGAACTGGCAGGCGCGCAACTGCATTTCTGTCCTCACTGGGCACAACCACTATGTCATGTGCGCGCAGTTCCACCCGAAGCTCGACCTTGCGGTCTCTGCCTCGCTCGACCAGACGGTGCGAGTGTGGGACCTCGCGGGCCTGAGGACCAAGTCTGGCCCGCGGTCGCTCGAGCCGCAGCAGTCGGACCTGTTTGGCGGCTCGGAGGCGACGGTCAAGTACGTGCTCGAGGGCCACGAGCGCGGAGTCAACTGGGCCTCGTTCCACCACACGCTCCCGCTCATTGTCTCTGGCGCCGACGACCGGCAGATCAAGCTCTGGCGGCACAACGAGTCGCGGGCTTGGGAGGTCGACAAGTTCCACGGGCACTTTAACAACGTCTCGTGCGTTCTCTTCCACCCGCGCAAGGACCTGTTCATCTCGAACGCGGAAGACAAGTGCATTCGTGTGTGGGACATCCAGAAGCGGTCGTGCGTGCATCTGTTCCGGCGCGAGCACGACCGGTTCTGGATTCTGGCGGCGCATCCGGTCTTCAACCTCTTTGCCGCCGGACACGACTCGGGCATGATTGTGTTCAAGCTCGAGCGCGAGCGGCCAGGCTACACGGTGTACAAGGACACGCTGTTCTACATCAAGGACCGGTACATCCGGACCTACGAGTTCTCGACTTCGCGCGACATCCCCATTGTGCCGATCCGGCGGCCAGCGTCGGCAACGGGCCCGCCGCGCTCGGTCTCATACAACCCTGCCGAGCGGGCAGTGATCATCACGTGGGACGAGGGAGGCGGGACGTACGAGCTGTACCACTTTCCGTCGGACCCGTCGTCGCGGATGGAGGTCGAGTGCAAGCGCGGCGCTGGCCTTGCCGCCGTCTTTGTCGCCCGCAACCGCTTTGCCGTCCTCGACGCGTCGCGCACAATCCTCATCAAGTCGCTCGACAACGCCGTTCGCAAGCGGTGCGTGCCGCCGCACCCGTCGACCGACTTTATCTTTTACGCCGGGACCGGGTGCCTTTTCCTCCGCTCCGAGGGCAAGATCACTCTGTACGACATCCAGCGCAAGGCCGCGATGAAGGAGCTGACGGTGCCCAAGGTCAAGTACGTGTACTGGTCGAAGGACATGTCGCACGTCGCACTCCTCTGCAAGCACTCGATCGTGCTCTGCACCCGCAAGCTCAAGCAGCTCGGCACCGTCCACGAGACCATCCGGGTCAAGTCGGGTGCGTGGAACGACGCTGGTGTCTTTATCTACACCACGCTCAATCACATCAAGTACGCTCTGCCCAACGGCGACTCGGGCATCATCCGCACCCTCTCGGTCCCGGTCTACATCACCAAGACCCGCGGCAACGTTGTGTACGCCCTCGACCGCGAGGGCAAGAACCGCGTCATCTCCATCGACTCGACCGAGTTTGCCTTTAAGCTCGCCCTCATCAACCGCGACTACGCCGAGGTCCGCCGCATCATCGAGTCGGCCCGTCTCCTCGGCAAGTCCATTGTCGCCTACCTCCAGCGCAAGGGCTTCCCCGAAGTCGCCCTCTACTTTGTCAAGGACCCCAACACCCGGTTCTCGCTCGCCCTCGAATGCGGTAACATCGAGGTCGCCCTCGAGTGCGCCAAGACCGTCGAGTCGGTCGACATGTGGCAGCAGCTCGCCGTCGAGGCCCTCCGCCAGGGCAACCACCAAGTGGTCGAGATGTCGTACCAGCGGACCATGTCGTTTGCCAAGCTCTCGTTCCTCTACCTCATCACCGGCAACCTTGTCAAGCTCAACAAGATGCTCCAGATCTCGGCCATGCGCAACGACACCATGGGCCGCTTCCACAACGCGCTCTACACCGGCTCGGCCCAGGACCGCGTCAAGGTCCTCTACGACGCCGGCCAGTTCCAGCTCGCGTACGCCGCCGCCGTCGCCCACGGCCTCACCGACGACGCCGACGCCATCCGCACCGCGCTCGGGCCCGACAACATCCCGGCCGGCCTCGACGAGTTCCTCGTCGAGAACGGCAAGCTCCTCCTCCCGCCTGTTCCGCTCATGAAGCTGCATGAGTCCAACTGGCCGCTCCTCACCCGCTCCCGCGGCTACTTTGACGGTGCCGGCATCACAGACGCCGCCTCCATCGGCGGCGTCGTCATCGACGACGACGACTCGGACGGTGCTGCAGGCGGCTGGGGCTCGTCCTCGGACGCCGACGCTCCCGACGGAACCGACCCTGCTGCTGCTGGCAACGATGGTACGTACCTTCTTTCCCCTCCTTTTTTCTTCCCTGCGCTCCAGCGCCTCTACCAGTTTTCCCCCGCCGCCTCGGGCTGCCTGCCTTGCCTTGGTCCGACCCGTGTGGGTGCGTATCCGTTCCGGCTGGTTTTGTTTCCCAAAATTTGGCCTCCAGCGCCTTTTTCCATTTCGGTCACGATGAAGTGATGATCAACATGCTAATACTGAATCGGGTGCCTTCGGGCATCCTTTTATGTCGAACATGATCCAAAACCTGATCGTCGTCACCTTTCCCCCTCCCTTTTCCTCTCTCTCTCCCTCCCTCTCGCATGCTGCTCTCTCGCATGTCGCACCCCACTCACCGTCACGTCACGATGCTGCGGTCATCGCGTGCTCTTGCTGTGCTACAGGCGACGACTCGGCCGGCTCTGGATGGGGCTCAGACTCGGACCTGGACATTCCGGTGGAAGAGCTTGCGGCGGCGACGGCCGGCGCGGTCAGCAGCGTGCCCGGGGCCACCGGTGGCCCGTATGTGCCGCCGCCGCCGGGCCAGCCGGTCTCTGCCGGGTGGACAACGTCGACACTTGCGGTGGACCACGTGGCAGCGGGATCGTTCGAGTCTGCGATGCAGCTGCTGGTGCGGCAGATTGCCGTGGGCGACTTTGGCCCGCTCCTCCCTGCCTTCCGGCGGGTCTTCCTCGGCTCGCAGGCGGCAGTGACGGCGTTCTCACTCTCGCAGCCGCTGGCGGCGCCGCTTGTTGCCGATTGGGAGCATGCGACGCCCAAGACAGCGCAGCCGCTTGTGGCCATCTCGATGGCGTCGCTCATCACATCGCTGCAGGCCGCGTACTCGGCGACCACCAAGGGCAAGTTCCCGGCGGCCGTGGAGCTGTTCCGCGGCATCCTCGCCCAGCTCCCGCTGGTCAAGGCTGCGACCAAGGCCGAGGAGGCCGAGGCGCGCCAGCTCCTCGGCATCTGCGTCCAGTACATCACTGGCCTCTCCATGGAGATCCTCCGCAAGGCCGCCAAGGGCGACCTCCCGCGGGCCCTCGCCCTCATGGCATACTTTACCCACTGCAAGCTCGAGACCGCACACATGCGCCTCGCTCTCGAAATGGCCATGAAGGGCGCGTACAAGGCCAAGAACTTTGGCATGGCCGCCTCGTTCTGCCAGCGCCTCCTCGCTCTCTCGCCCAAGCCCAAGGTCGCTCAGAAGGCCACCCAGGTCCACCAGGTCTGCTCCAAGAACCCGACCAACGCCGTCGACGTCGACTACCAGGAGTTCAACCCCTTTGTCATGTGCTGCGCCACATACACCCCCATCTACGCCGGCTCTCCCTCGGCCACGTGTGGCTACTGCGCCGCCGCCTACAAGCCCGATCTCGCCGGCTCCATCTGCACCGTCTGCCTCATCGGCAAGGTCGGTGCCCAGGGTGCCGGCCTTGTCCTCCGCGCCGGTCGGTAAACCCCCCCCCCCTTCCCACCCTCACCCTCGTCTGAGAGCCCCTCGTGCGACCACGCCCCGTCAGCCGTCTCCCCCCCCCCCCCCTCCCCATCCCCGCACGTTAGTGACCTCACCGCCACCCACCCCCCACCACTGCCAGCCACAACTACAGCCACCTCTCCCTCCCTTCCTCCTCCCTCCCCTCCCCCCCCCCCCCCCCACTGCACTGCACCCACAACCACCATGAAGTTCACCCTCTGTACCGCCACCTCCCCCCCCCCCCCGCCCCCAACTCAGTGCTGTGGCTGGCGTTGGCTGGCGTAGCCCTCTACTCGGCAACACATCCGGGAAAGGACCAGTTCAGGACGTGTAGCGACTGCAGCAACGATGGCAAATGCTTTTGCTTTGTCAAGGCCAAGACCATTCCCACCACAGGCATCATCACCCGATACAATGCCGATGGGACAGAGACCAAGAGCGAGACGGAGATGAACCTCGTCCAGACCAACGTCCACTGCGGGACGGGCAACGATCATGCCGTCTGTGGCGCACTCACCTTCAACTGGCTCATCGTCTCCCCCTGGATCAACGTCCTCGTCCTCGCCCCTGTCCTCTACCGTCTCCTCTTCCACATCGGGACGTACAAGCCCCAGGTCGTCATGTCCTACATCCTCAAGCGCCTGGGCCTCACACTGTTCCTCGTCCTCTCCCGCGCAGGGCTCTACCTTGTCACCTCGGGCTTTGCCTTCTCCGATCACATCGTGGGTGGCCAGCGCCCGCGACAGGGCAAGCATCGAGTCGAGCATACCAAGCGCCTGCTGCGAGGTGAACTGGATCTCAAGCTCGTCGTCTTCGTGTACGCCCTCGCTCTCACCGTTATCACCACCTGCAACGCCTTTTACACTGCCTCGTACTTCCACTCGTACGCAGACATCTCTACCGGCCTTCTCATCGGCGCCATCTACCCCATCATTGCCGTCGTTGCCCTCCGCTCCGGCGCCCTGGTCTACGTCCGCCCGCCGCGGAGTGCCGCCACCGTGGAGTAGGTAGCCCTTATCGCTACCAATTCTCGCACCGCGCCAGGTTGCGCGCACAAGCTACGGTAAAGTAGGAGATTGACGCACCCAGAGTGTGCAGAGCCGCCTGCTGCCACCAGCCGCCACATCTCACCATTGCTCGAGTGTCATTGGGAGGAGGCGCAGATATCGTGGGTAGGCCGTCACCACGCTGGCGTCGTGCTCATCATCACCGTCTGCAGTCCGAGCGCCTCGCCTGCTTGCGATGGCCGGTGCTCGCGCCCGCCCGCAGCTTGCTCGCTGCGGACCCAGGCGAGGTCGGGAGCGAGGTGAGCGAGGGCCGCGAGCGCATCCTCGCTTGCCTCGGCCTCGTGGGTGGCCAGCGCCCGCGACAGGGCAAGCATCGAGTCGAGCATGCCAAGCGCCTGCTGCGAGGTGAACTGGATCTCAAGCAGCGGCAGGTCGCCAGCAACGAATGCAAGGAAAGCCGTCGCCAGACGATGGCGGGCGCCCGGCCAGACTGCAGCCGGCGACGGCGGGAGTCGGGCCACAAACCCCGCGAGCACCGGCCAGGCCTCGGTCACCACCCGCCGACGCATGAACGACCGGCCGACGCGAACCATGGAGCTGAGAGCCTTGACCACGCTCGTCATCGCCGATGCTGCCGCCAGCGGATCCTGGCTCCACTCGCGGTCGGCGGCATGGCACGCTGCCATCAGCGGGCCCCACACCGCGTGGATGAGCGGCAGCGCCGTGTCTTCGCCGCGCCCGCTGGCGTCCCATCGGATGACCGGAAAGCAAACAGCGGCGGTATCGAGGACGGCACTCCGCAGCGCAAGCTGCGGCCACGCTAGAAAGTGCGGACAGACGCCGAGCATGGCGGCGGCGAGCGCGGCCTCGCGCGAAAGCGGCGGCTTCTCCTCCTCCTTCTCCGCATGCACATCGCGGGCACTGCTGCCGTCGTCGTCAACGTGCGCCAGCTCGCCAAGTTCATCCTCTTCGGCTTTGCGCTGGTGATAGGACTTGAAAAACAGCTCAATCTCTGCCATTGGCGTCGGCCCACCGTCGGCGCTCGGCGCTCGCGCGGTCCGCGCCACCGCCGACTTGAGCAGCGCAAATGTGGCCGAGAAGACATTGGGCGAGACGCCGTCGGTCGGCAGCGACGGCGATGGCAGCGTCGGTGGCGTAGGACACGGCAACGTCCTGGCAAGCGCCAGCAGCGCACGGAACAGAACAAGCGGCGACGAGAGGGCCGCGGCCGCGGCGTCCATCCGCGCTCCATACCGACTCTGCGTCATCGAGAGCAGCTCGAGGACAACGTCGACAACCTCGTCGACGTACGCCACAGCATCGGCGTCGACGTAGACCAGCATGCCGTCGAGGACACGGAGCGCGAGATGGGCACAAGCATTTGACTCGGATCCGGGATCGATAACCGCTGCCCGCAGCGCGGCGCACACGCCGTCGACAAGGTAGTCGGCGTTGCCGCGATGACGCCAGCAACCTGCGAGTCGGTCCTCTCTGCAACCGCAGCCAGGACTCGCGCCGCACCGCGGGCCACCAGTGCATGCGGCGAGCCAGCGGCGGCAACCGCCACAAACAAGTGGTCGCGGAGAAAGAGGCCCATCTCTGTGCTGGCCAACCGGAGCACACACGCCGCGATCACGTCGAGGACCAGCGCACACACTAGCGGCTTGGCCGAGAGCGTCAGGCGAGCGAGCGCGTCCGACGCTGGTCCCACCACGGTTCGGCCGAGTCCGGCGGAAGCGAGGGCAGAGTCCGGAAGAGCACTCACGGTCTCGGCGAGGAGCCAAAGCGAGCCCGAGTCGGCGGTAGCAAGGTCGCGGCCGACCGGATCGAGGAGGGCGTTGAGGATGACGAGCGGCGGTACGGCGGATGCGAGCGCAGCGAGAACGCTGCGGAGGGCAGGCACAATGCCTGGATGGGTGAACGAGGCAAAGCCGTAGCTGGCGGCAGTGTCGGCCAGCTCTGCCAGCGCACCCGGTCCAATCTCACTCAGCTGCGCACGCGATACCTCGATCTGAGTCAGGCTGCGGAGCGCTGTCACCACCCGCGGAAGGTCGTCGAGAAGCGAGGCCAGCGCGGCGTCGCCGAGAGTGAGCAGGAAGCCACGGAGTGCAACAAGGCTCGCCCTCTTGGAAGTGTCTGACGAGCCATGCGAGAGTCCGCGCGGCAGCGTGACGACCAGCCCATGGAATGCCGACTGAAGCGCGCGGAGAACCGGGCGCGAGCTGAGATCGACATGCGCGGCCACAAGAGCCCCGGCCTTGACGCCCACCATGCGCGCACCAGGAAGATCGTCTTCGTGGGCGAGGAGGACGGCCCACTCGACTACCGACGCCAGCGCGAGGCTGAAGGCAGGCGTCCGGAGCAGGACAGCAACAACGTCGAGGAAGCCGAGGCGGACACGGGCCTTGGGGTGCATGGCGCAGAACTTGGCAAGGCGCTCGTAGAGAGCGATGATCTTGGCTGCGGTCTTGGACTGTGCATTGCGCAGCTCTGCCTCGGAAGTCACCTCCTGCTGTGCGACGGCAGCGGCGAGCCGGGCCGCCGGCGACGCCGGCGTCGGTGGCGGCGGCGGCGCCGCGCCAAAGACGGCATCGACGTAAACGGCAAAGGTGACAAGGGCACGAGCTTTGACGCGGGAGGCCTCAGTGGTCTCTCCCGACGCGACGTGGGTCAGTCCCGACAGCACGCCGGGGAGGACAGCGAGGAGCATGCTCGGATGCCCGCAAAAGCGGAGGCCAGCAGCTGCAATGACGTCGACCGCCGCAGCTCGGATGTGGATGGCCGGATGGTGGCGGGCGAGGAGGAGCGCTGCAAAAACCAGATGTCCCACCAGGGCTCTGCCCATGTCAGAGCCAACCAGCTGACCATGATCCGGATCATCCGACCAGTTCCGAGCACGGGCGGCAGCCGAGGCAGCATCCAGCGAGGCGAGCACATCCTCTGTCTCACCATCTGCCGCCTCAGGCAAGGCTTGCCGCAGCTGCGGAGCCAAAATGGCCACGATTAGCCTCAGCTCTGGCGCCAGGCGAGCCTCATCAACACGAGCCACCGCAGCCGGATCGGGCTTCTCGGCCGAGGCAAAGACAGCCCACGCAGCGGAGATCCTTCTTGCCAGCGAGATGAGAACGTTTGGCAGGAGAGCGAGATCGGTGGCCTTTGCGATGACTTCTGCTGTTGTCCGTACAGCCATCCGTGTCGTCGGAGTCTCCCTGTCCCACACGGCCAGCAGTGGCACAACCAGGTAGCCGGCCAGGCGGTCGACCTCTTCAGCCCGGGAGGCCTTGACGGCGGTGGCGAGGGCGGCGAGGGCGTCTGCTGCCGCGGCTGCTGGTGTCGTCGGCGACACAAGTTGCACACATAGCGGCTTGGCTTGCTGGAAGAGCCTGCTCTCGTTCGGGCTCGTCTCGGCCATGGCGGGGAGGGGGGAAGGGGGAGGGGGAGTGGGGTGGTCGCCGACTCGGCGGGCGGCGGGCGGCGGGCGGCGGGCGGCTGGCGGCTGGCGAGGTGGTTGGGAATGTGAGCGGATGATCGGTCGGGAAGGAGATCTGAAGGGATTGAGGATGCAGGAAGAGAGTGCGAGCGAGAGAGTGTGTGTGTGGAGTGGTGGTGGTGGTGGTGGTGGTGGTGGTGGTGGTGGTGGTGGTGGTGATGGCGGTGGTGATGGCGGCGGTGGTGATGGCGGTGGTGGTGATGGCGGTGGTGATGGCGGTGGAGGTCGGAGGGAGAGTGAGATCGATGGCAGATTGTACTGGTCGAGGTTGCAAAGCGATCAGGCCGTGGCCTTGGACTGGGTGTCGCCAGTAAGTATGTCGGACTGTCAAGGTGCCTATGCAGAGCAGCTTACTTCTTATACAGCTTGTCGTACGATGGGGGCTTGTCCTTCGTGGCGTCGGGGTGTGGAGCAAATGGGTTGAACTCGTCCGAGTTGTCAGATGAGACTGCGGTGCCGGTCGTCGCGGTGTCACACGTCTCATCGTAAGAGTAAGAGGTCTCAAGATGGACGGGTTCGGGAGCAGTAGCGTTGTCGATGGCCCTGTAGCAGATAAAGAAGCAGGCAACGATCGGGCGGAAGATGATGGAGCCAAAGCCCTCGAGATTGTGTGTAAAGGCGAAAAAGTCAGCGGCGAGGAAGAGGCAGAGGAAGATGATGCCTGAGATGAGGAGGGTGTAGATGCCGCCCATCATGGTCGAGACGAACATAACGACGATCCAGCCGGGAAGGCCGCAGCAAAAGAGCGGAACAAAGGCGATGTAAAGCGATGTGAGGCAAAAGGCAAAGGCGCCGCCACCCACGAGGAGGGCGAGGAAGATGTACCACAGGTTCGGGTTGTGGTAGTTGAGCCCGCGCTCGTAGCACTGCCAGCGGCGGCAGTACTTGTTGTTGTCAGACACGTCAGTGCAGGAGCAGTCCGACTGCTCAAACTCCTCGCTCGACCATATGTCGCCGATGTAGCGGTCGCAGACATACTGACCGAGCTCGAGGCAGGTGTACGACTCGTGCTCGGCGGCACCAGCGCCATTGTTGTCGATTTCGACGCAAGTCCAGGCGACGCAGATCGATGATGAGCCTGCAGTACCTGTTGCGTACCTGTGGCATGAGCAGCGGGTAAACTCGGAATCGATCTCGCGTTGCCTGCAGATTGTGTTGCGGTCCGAGTCCCTCGAGCAGCAAGCGGTACCCGATTCCCACTCTTCGGAGCGGCAGAGGTCGATCTCGGTCTGCAGACACTCCCAGACACTGCAAGTGGTGTTGGTGTAGGTAGTGCAACCACAGGAGCCCGTCTCCCGCTACTTTGCTGAAAACTCGAGGGTGTCCCAGGCGAAGCAGTACTCGCCCGAGCTCGCCTCCTTGCTGCAGGTGTAGATCTCGTTCTCATCGTCCCAGTCAAGTCCTACGAGCGGATAACCTCCTTGAAAGTATGGCCATCCGTTGCATGTATGCCCTGCCCGTCGTGCAGCTTGCTTGTTCGTGCAGTCATCCATCCGTCGGCAGATCGAGTCGTCGCGGCATGCCAGTCCCTTGAATGCCTCGGCCGGCTTGGACTCGGACGAGCCAGCCACGGGCACCACCACCACCACCACCGCCACGGCCATAGCAGCCAGGATCACCACTGCTGTTGTCTGATTGCGACGCATGGTGCTTCGGCTTATCCTGGTGTGTGCGTGTGTGCGTGTGCGTGTGTGTGCGTGTGTGTGTGTGTGTGTGTGTTTGGAGGGGATGGGGGGGGGAGAGGTGGCTGCGGCTGTGGCTGCGGCTGTGGCTGGCGGTGTGGGCTGGGCAGGAGGAGGAGGGGGGGGGGTGATGATGATGGTGGTGATGGTTGATTTGATGGTTAGGAGGCGATGGGCATGGGAATGAGGACAGGGGCATGAGGATAGGATGAGGAAGATCGGCTTGGCTGTGGGAGAGGTGAGAGGAGGGTGCAGGTGTTACTACCGTTCCGACTCGTTTCAGAAGGTGTTGAGTGGGGGTGAGGGCAACAAGCCAGCAATTGGGGTGCAGAATGGTTGATGGCTGGCTGGGGTGGGTGTGGTGCGGAGAGGTGGATGGTGTGGTCGGCGCAGGGAGTGGCGGCTGCGGCGTGGAGCCAGCTGAGCAAGATCGCGGTCCACAGCTGTCGGATCGCTCGGAGGGAGGAGGAGAGCAGCATAGATGAGAGACGCTTCACACCGGGGAGGAGCATCATCTACTCGTCATCGTCGGAAGAGTACTCGTCGGAAAAGTCGCGCCTATTGGGGTTGGCCAGCAGGTCTGCGAGAAAATCGTCTGCAGCGTCGTTGTGGCCATCGTCGTCCGAGGCAGCCTCAGCGGCTGCAGCCTCGTCTGGGTCAGCCAAAGCAGCGGGCCACTCGCCGATGGTCTTGAGGTGATCCGCCTGTGGAGCCGCCAGCGGGAGGATGATTTCGCCACGGATCTTTGCCGACGCAGTGCCTCCATCATCAGCAAAGGCGCCGACAACTACATACGAGCCGTTCTTGATCCAGACCATATTGCGGAACTTGGACGGGAGGCGAACAAGGACCCGATCGGGACCATCCGGCCCGCTTCCATGATTCTCCCCCTCTCCTGCTTCTTCTCCATCATTCTTTTCTGCCTCCAGCGCAATGCCCATCCCCAGCGCGTCCGTAATGCCCGGAACGTGGACCATAAACGTGGCCGAGCCCACGTTGGCTTCGATCTGGCCCACAAACTGGCCCTCTTCAAGCTCCACAAGCTCCGTCTGCAGCGCACGCAAGTGCTTCCGGTTCGACATCAGCCTCCGTATGAACTCTAAACACTTATTGCTCTGGTTGCCTTGCGTGAGGTGTCGTCCGTGACCTCGCCTGACTTCCGTTTGTGGCCAGGTGGTGGGAGGGGAGGTGGGATGGGCCGGGGGGGGGGTTGGCCGAGTGGCGGAGGGGGGGGGGGGGGGGTTGGGGGATGGATTGATCGGCCGATTGGGAGGGGATGGGACGAGGATTGTGTGATTGTAGGCATACGGGGAGTGTGATGTGTGTGGCGTGCAGTGTGCAGTCAGTGTGTGTGGTGTGTGTAGTGTGTGCGGTGTATGTGTGGCGTGTGGGCGGAGATCGATGTCGATGACTGATGATGCATGGGGATGCGTGGCCGGGGGTGAGGCTCTGGATGCTCAGATGTAGACGGCAGAGCCGATGAAAAAGGCGACGAGGAGGGTGATAAAGGCGGCGAGAAAGGCAAGGCCGGCGAGGATAAGGACACATGGAAGAGTCCAGATGACGGTGCGATCGGCGTAGCGGGCAAGTTGCGAACGCTCGGCGAGGCGGGACGAGATGAAGTAGATGCCAGCCATCGATGCCGGGCCGTAGACGCCCCATCCAACCACCTGCACCACCAGCCAGAACAAAGCCGCCGATGAGCATGGCTTGTAGACGCCGAGGATGATGAGGCCGAGTGCGTAGAGCGAGGCTGCGCCTGTGGCGGCGAGGCAGGCCAAGAGCAGATCGTTGATGCGGGCCATGAGCGTCCTTGCCACAGGCAACGAGACCAAGGCCGAGGTCGGCGGGTGCATGAGCGTGTAGATGCGATAGAGGGCGAGGGTCATGCTTGCTACCATCGCCGTGGCAAACGCCATCAATCCGCCCGCCACCTGCTGGCAGCCTGAGGCCCGGATGCTCGCCGCGCCCACTGCCGTGCTCACCGCCACAGGCGCCCACAGTCCGCACACTGCTGCGCAGGCAAGGTATCCAGCCCGTCTCCGGTCTGCCATGGCGAGTGTGTGCGTGAGGGAGAGGAGGAGGAGGAAGTAGGAGGTGAGGTGCTGGGCCCTTGCTGGTCCTAGCCGTGCTTGGTGGTGGTGGTGGCTGGTATGGGTTTGCGGTGGGGAGAGGGGGGGGGCGGGCGGCTAAGGCGTGGTCGGTGTGGGCGCGGGTGACGGCGAGGGCGAGGGCGACGACGGCGGCTGGGCGGCTTGGGCTGAGTTCGAGGGAGCCGGGGAGCCAGAGTCAGAGCTGGGGCTGACATGGGCATGGGCTTGGGCATGTGCATGGGCAGCAGCTTCAGCAACAGCATCAGGATCAGGATTGGGATCAGGATCAGCACTGGCATCAGGATCAGCATCGGCACCAGCTCCCGCAGCGGCTTGAACCCCTGGCTCCGGCTTGGTGTGAACCTCCACCTCTGCCTCTGCCTCTGCTTCTGCCAGCGCTACTGATTGCTGGAGGGCAAGGGTAGCGGCGTGGGCGGCGGCCGAGGCCGAGTCGGCCGAGGCGAGGTGGTCGGCAGCCTTTGCACCGAGGTCCTTGCCAAAGGCGAGCTTGGCGTTGAACGTGGTCTTCCACAGCAGCAGGGCTGGGTCTGACATGTCGACGAGGTGCATATACTCGGACATGCACTCGTGACCGCGGGAGATGCCGAGCAAGACGCGGGCGTTGTCGATGGCGAGCGGGTCGCCGATCTTGAGCGCCATGTCAAAGTTCTTGTCAAAGTAGGTGACGGCCTTCTCGTACTCGCCCTGCTGGTTGAAGATGATGCCGAGCGAGCAGGCGGCCTCGGAGAGCGCTGACGGCTGATTGGTCTTCTCAGCGAGCTCAATGTAGATTTCGAGGTAGTAGACGGCGGTGTCGAGGTCGTCGAGCTTCTGGTAGGCCTTGGCAAGTGCAAAGCAGGCGGTGCCTTCGGCGACGGCGTTGCCGGTCCGGCGGCAGACGTCGAGATAGCTCTTAAAGAACTCGATGGACTCGAGGGTCTGGCCAAGCTGCTCGCAGGTTAGTCCGATGCGGTAGTTGGTCTCGCCCTCTGCCGCGGTGTCGCCGCCCTCTGCAGCCTTGCTCATGCAGGCCTTGTAGTGCTCGATGGCAACGTCATACATGCCGCGGGTCTCTGCGCGCTCGGCCTGGATCCAGTAACACTTGACAAGATGCGAGCAGGCGTCCTTAACGGCCTCGGGCTGGGTTGAGAGCAGATGGTACTGCTCGTAGTAGCCGACAGCGGCGTCGACGTTGCCGATGCGCTCGTAGCACATGCCGAGGCGGCAGTTGGCGTAGCCCTCGGCCTCGGCCTTGCCTGCACTTGACGCCAGTTCCCAGCACGACTTGTGGAAGGAGATGGCGGTGTCAAAGTCGCCCTCGTCCTCAAAGTAGTCTGCCAAGTTGATGTACGCTGCGAGCACGTCATTGATCTCGCCCTTTCGCTTGGCCTCCTCGGCCACAAGCAGGTTCTCGACCATAGCCTCCAGCTGCGGCGTGGTCATGGCTCGCGGAGTGACCACCTCTTCCTTTCCAGTCTCAAAGTTGACCTGGATCCGCTTTGGGCGATGATTGAGATGAAAGAACTCGACAAAGGCAAAGGGGTAGCCAGCGACGAGCATCTCCACCGAGAGCACATGCTCAGCCGTCTCTGCGAACCATCCGCCACCATCCGATCCCGATCCCACTCCATCTCCCTTGCCACCACCTCGACCAGCATTCCTAGAGCCACTCATGGTCATCTTGTCCTCTGACATACTCTTACTCGACCTGGTAGCTTCGGTGGGTACTCCCCGCAACCGCCCGCCCGCCAACGGCAGTGCCAACCGAGGCACTCGGTCTCCAGCCTGTCCGCCACCTCCGTCGTGCCCATTGCCACCAACACCAGTACCTGTGTGGTCCATGGTTATTGTTGTATGTAGGTATGTGTGGTGTGTGGTGTGTGTGTGTGTGTGGGGGGTGTATGGGTGAGGTGTGCTGTGTGTCTGGCTGGGGTGGACGGGCTGTCTCTGGTGGGTCGGTGGCAGTTTGGCTGATTGACCCATGGGGGAGGGGGGGCGGGAGTGGAGGGAAGGGGGAGGATCGGGAGGGGAGGGTTGTGATCGGATTGGATTGGGAGGAGGGGAGATGTGTGTGCATTTCTCTCTCTCTCTCTCTGTGTGTGATGGTGTGATGGTGTTGGTGTTGGTGTTTGTGATGGGTAGTGGCCTCGTTGGGTGCAGAGGGATGGTGGGGCGTGGCGCGACAAGGCCAAGGCGTGGCCGGTGATCAGAGGGGAAGGGGGATCAGCCGAGGTGTGGCCGGATCAAAGGCGGACAGATTGGTAATGTGGTCAATTGTGGCCAGAGTGAGGGCAGGGCGTGGACAGGGAGCAGGCATGGCAGAACGCGGGAGATGGGGAGGGCGGTAGGCATATCAGCGCCCAGAGCGCTCCTGCGAGTCATCTGTGAGGGCATATGCGGGGAGGTAGGCCTCCGAGTCCGAATCGGAGAGCAGATGCGGGTTGCGGAGCGTGTTGTGGACGTCACCAAGCGAGGTGTAGCCGTCATCGTAGAGCTCGCAGTAGGGGACGCGGAAGAGTCTGAGAAAGTCCCACACGTGCTTGTAGCTCCAGTGAAGGAGCGGGAAGACGCGCATGAGGGCAGGCCACCCGTCGTCAGTGGCGGTAAAGGCCTCGAGATGGTCCGAGTATGGATCGCCTCTGCGAGTGCCCATGAACATGGCCTTGAGCGCGTGATGCCCGTTGAGCAGCCGCTCGAGCGTAGCCTTCATCCCACCCTCCTCCCGACTCGCCATCGGCACAGCCTCCAGCTCAATGCCGGACCACACGACAGCGGTCTCGATAAACTGCTCCACCACAGGAAACGGGTTGCGCGTCTTGAGATACGCCGCATGCCATCTTGCGTGCCGCGCCTGTGCCGAATGCCACGAGTTGACCTCCCCGATGGCAGTGACGGAGGGCATGCCGCCGACACCTGCTTCGCCCTCACATCCAGCCCTGTCCCTCGGCGCGGCTGCTAGCCAGCGGACGGCGCCGATAAGGGCAAGCAGGACAGTGCAGTCCTTCCCGCCGTTGAACGAGAGCGAGAGGGCAAGGTCAGCTTCATTGTCGAGCCCCGCCGACGCTGCACACGCCGAGCCAGGGACCTCCGATGATGCGGCGCAGTCATCGGTATGTGCATGCGGAGGCGGAGATGGAGGCCCATACTCCTCGTAGGCCTTGGCAATGATCTCCAGCGACGTCCTCAGTACTGTCCGCAAGCTCTCTGCCGCCGCCTCGTCCACCGTGTCGGCCGCCACCGCCGCCGGCGCCAGGTCGGTCACGGCCGCGCCCGCGGCAAAGGCTATCACCTGGGCATACACATCATGTGCAGACGAGCATGGTGTTCTTTGGCTCATAGTCAAGTGTGCTGTCTCGTCTGCCATTCATGCCCATGCCCATGCCCGCACCACTGCTGTTCCCGCTGCTCAATCTCCGTGTCGCGTTGGCCCGCACTGCCCGCTGCTCCCATGCCCACGTCAGCCGGCATGCTGAAAGCGGGACCGCCCCCCCCCCCCCCTCCCTCCCAGCCCCACGCACCTTATCTACCACCAGTATAGTGGCACATCTTGATCACCCCCACTTGATGACCCCCCGATCCCCCGCCCACCGATCACCTGCGATCCTCGCCTACCACGACCCGACTACCGCTGCCCAACCACCGTGTGATTACCCCCTCCCCCCCCTCCTCTTGCTGGGAATACCGACGGAAGAGCTCGTGCAACAATTAATCCCCAGCTGACAACGCGCTGAATGTGAGAGAGATGTCGTCAGCCTATCCCGAGCTCTCTCGCGGACCCCACGGT
>NW_013657629.1:161808-188011 GCF_000142905.1 Thecamonas trahens ATCC 50062
CCGTTACCCCCCCCCCCCCCCCTCTCTATCAAGACCCAGTGCTCTGAATGCCTCTGCTGTCTGGGAGACATCGTCTTGGTTATGGTCGCAGCTGGGCCAGTGTCGTCAGTCCACCCTCGACACGAACACTGTTGTGAGGTGGTGAGGTGGTGAGATGGTGAGGTGGTGAGGTGGTGAGGTGATAATGAGCTGGATCGGAAAGTTCTGGTTCCTGTCAAGCTGGTGGAAGGTGTTGTCGAGTGGATGGTGTGGTTGTTGTGGTGGTATTCTCTCCATCCCGTGCTCCAAACGTCCGGCTGGACCGACACGTCGTGGTTGATGCCCGCCAACGCCTCCCCCCTCTCTCTCCCGCGTACTGCTGCATCCGCTGCCTTTTGCTTCCGAAAGCATCCGCTGGTCTCCCGTCGATACTCATGATCATTTGTGTGTGTGTGTGTGTGTGTGTGTTTAGGAGCCCAAGGTGGTGTTCAACAAGGTCCCCTTCTGGCCGAACAAGACGCCGGAGGATCAGTAAGCGTGTGCCAGTCATGGTCTCGGACGCCGCAGCACATTAACCGCCGGCCGCCTGCAGTAAAATCAAGGACAGCACAGTCAGGCCTCGTCGGGATCGCCGACGTACGCGTCGGCCCACTCGAGGTAGCCGAACCAGAGCCAGACATCCTCGAGGCCGAGTGGGCGCGAGACAAGGTTGGCGGCAATGACGTAGATAACGCCGACAGCGGTGACGTCGAGGAGCCCGGTGTAGGCAAGCTGACGGCAGACAGCCTCCATCGAAGTGTTGCGGAACTTGAAGAGCCGCGCGTGGAGAAAGGCGCCGTTCGGGACGCACGAGAGGACCGACGGCCACGCTGTGTCCATGGCGTGCTGGACTCCGAGCGCTCCGGCGCCGCGCTCCACCATGTCCACGTGCTTGATTGTCAGCCGCAGCCGGTTCGAGAGTGGCTCGTGGACTCGGACGAGCCAGCCCGGAGCCCGCGATGCTCGGTAGGCCTTGATCAGCTCAGTCAGCTGTGCCTCCATGGTGAGCGCGATGGCGCGGGTGGCCGCCCGGTCGAGCGCCGGCCGTACCTCCAGTCGTGGCGGCGTGTACCACGGCTGCACAGGCCCGGCGGTCGCAAGGACCTTGTCTGAGAAGAATGGCTTCCAGTCGCTCCGTGACGACAGATCCCACACCAGCCGATCGACCCGGTCCTGCTGCGCCACATTGAGCCACCCGTTGTCGCCGTTGAAGAGCGTGCCGACAGAGGCAAACGGAAAGCCGGCGTCGTCGCACGAGGTGAACATGGCACCGCTCGCAGCATCAAAGTGAACCACACCCATCGGCCGCACGTTGGGCCGAGCGCGCTTGGAAAACTTGCGCGGCTCAAAGGCAAGCAGCGGGTTGTGCATCCGCGCCACCGAAGAGTACCGATCGAGGCCAGGAGTCCGCGCCCCGCCACCAAACTCTGACGAGAGCACCGACTCGAGGCCGAGGAACGACTGCGAGTGCGACTGGTGTACGATCGAGGTCCGCGACCGCGAGTGCGAGCCGCGCTCTATCCCGCGTGGCGAGAGCATGCCCCACTCGTTGCCGTCATCGTCGCCGTTGCCGCCGTCGGCACCGCCATCGGTCGTCGAGTAGAACGAGTACGTGTACTCGTCGCGATTGCCGCCACCTCCGACCTCACCGCCACCCGCATGAAGAGCTATCGCGTCAGCCACGACGCCCGCGAGCGAGTTGCGCCGTCGCCGACCGCCTGTCGAGCCAGCATCAATTGCAGCCTGCTGCACCCGCTTGACTGCAGCTTCAACCGAGTCGACGGACGAGTCGGAGCATGCAGAGTCAAACGAGTCGTTTCCGTCCCGCATCGGACGCTTGTCGAGTGAGCCGCGCCGCAGTGCAAGTGCCGCCAGCCCGACATCGACCGAGCCGCGTCGCTTCTGTGCCGCTTGGCTCGTCGGCGGCAAGCCGGCCGGCAGCTTCAGGAACGCCGCCGAGTCTACAAACAAACTGGCCGAGTCGCCCCCGCTCGGCAGGTCTGGCGTCGAACCACGTCGGCCCCACCGTGGAACCGGCCGAGCATCTCCAGCCAGTGACCGGATTGCCGCCTGGGTATCCGCCTTGAGCGAGGCGTCGACGAGCGACGCCCGCCGCTTGGCGGCCACTGCCGGGCCGTTGGCATCGCCGATGACAAGCACGTTACCCATCGCGTCGACGACCGACGGCCGCCGCGATGCCGGTTTGGCGTGCGTCCGCGACCGCGTCTGCGAGCGCGAGCGCGAGCGCGACCGTGGCTGGCTCGCTGCCGCATCTGGGCCGTGCCCCTTCCCCGCCTTTTCGTCTGCCGTCCGCTTCCGCCGCTTCCGCCGCCGCTTGTACGGAAGCGGGCTGAGAGTGACGACCCAGTACGCAAACGCACCGGTTGTCCGCCGGCCAACCACCACGTATGCGTCGGCGCCCGCGCCGATGAGCAGCGACGCAAGGAGAAGAGCCTTCTCCAGCTCGGACGCCGCCTTGCGCGAGATGACGACCGCAGGCGAGAGCGTCTGCATCCGCGGTTGGTTCGGCTTCCCGCACGCAATGTCTGTCGGGAAGCCGTCGTCCGAGAGCGCAGAGACCATGGCAAGAAGCTCGACCTCCGAGTGGCCGGCAGCTGTCGAGGGCATGGGGCAGACAAATGACGGGAGCCAGCGGAAGCGGTTATACTCGTCGATTGCAACGAGCTGAAAGGCACGCCGCGGCATGGCCGAACACGCATCCTCCAGCGACTGGAGATAGAGCTCCCACAGCGCGCCGCTGGCAAGATCCCTGCCCTTACCGCCATCGGCCAGCATCTCGGCCACGTCGTCGAGGTTTGCTGCCAGCAGCGAGTCGAGGTTGGCCTGGCGCGTCGACGATTGACGCGAGCCATCGGGCACCGGCTCAGACTCGACCTCCAGTCCGGCACTCAGATCCTCCTCCATCCGCCCCGGATACAACGCAAGCCAGAGCACGTCTGGTGGCACAAAGTAGTGCTCCATGATCTTGGGCGAGAGCGCCGAGAGCCGCACCTCGCCCGGATCGGCGGCGTTCGCGTCGTGAGCAGCGTCAAAGTCAGTGGCAAACGCAAGCGAGACCACCAGCCGCGGCCGCAGAATCCTAGCCTTGCCGCCACTCTCCAGCTGCTTCCGCTCACGAGCGGCAGCAATGGCCGACTCGAGCACGACAGCAGCCTCAAGGTCACCGGCCTTGTTGCGGGAGATGGCTCCGGTTGGAAGCGAAATGCCGCGGGCCTCCGAGCCGTCTGACCCTCCCGGCGATCGCGGCATCGACCGGTCGCGTGCCGGGTAGAACGAGTCGAGCGCGGTGAGGCCCGGCGACTTGGCGTGCGCGCCGACCGGCGTCTTGGCGCGCGCCAGCCGCGACGGCTCGGTCCGCTCGGGGAACTTGTAGCATGCGGCGTTGGGCGAGACAAGGCCACCAGGCGCAGAGAGTGCCAGCGCAAAGTGTGCGTGCTTGGCGGCGTTGTGGAGGGCGACCGAGAGCGGGAGCGAAGCCGCGCCGATCCACTCGGCATGCGGTGCCGGCATGTGCGCCACGGCGTCGTAGACTTCAAAGTGCAGGTGAACGTTTGATGCCCAGACCTGAATGTCGCTCAGCCGTGGCGATGGGAGTGGGATCCGCAGCTCGAGGTCTTGGTGCCACTCGGGGTAGAGCTCGCGAACCAGCACCGGCGTCCGCGCCGAGACTGCCGGCATCGACTCGGACGGCGAAATCCGGGCAACAACATACAGAGAGAGCGCCTCATACTCGATGCCGGCGCCGTGCGGGAGCGGGCGGACCCGCGCCAGACCCTCGACGTCGAGCGCTTCAAAGATGCGGACCTTGAGCACCACCTCGTCGGCGTGGACGCTCGCCGAGGCGTGCTTCAGCAGCGAAGACACGCCGGGCAAGTATGCAAACGGACGCTTCGAGGCCCGAGCAAGCGAGCGCGGGAACGAGACCTTGCGCGCCTCAAGCCGATCGATGAACGAGGCGACAACTGGGTGCAGTGCGTCCGAGAGGAGACCAACCAGCGCCTCAGGGCTCCGCTTCGACGCCGAGGTGCCTGCCGCCTCGAGCGGAAAGAGGCGGCGGAGGATGGCGGCAAACTCCGAGTACGTCAGCGGCGACTCTGAGCCGGGCGCCATGAGCAGCTGGCGGAGCGTGTAAGCATCGATGACAGACGAGCTCGATGATCGCGTCGACGAGTTCCGGGCACAGACACGGAGAGCGGCAAGCAGCTTCTCTTGCTGATTGGCAGCGTCGCGAATGACCCATTGAATGAGCTCGAGAAAGTCATCAAAGTCAACAAAGCCCAGCAGCGTCGAGTCGAAGCGGTAGATGAGGTCGGCCACATCGGCCAGAGGCCGTTCGGGGCCAAAGTGTGGCAAGAGTGCGTAGAGCTCATAGAGGCCGAGACAAGGCGCACGGGCAGGCGGTGTTAGTGCATATGCCTCAAACACCACACGTAGCAGCTCTACCTCGGTAGGGAGGAACAGTGCCATCTCCCTGGTGAGGTGAGGTGGCTGTTGTTGCATGGGGGGTGGGTGGGTGGCGGGTGGCTGTGGCGGGCGGGTGGCGAGCGGGCGGGTGGCTGTGTAGCTGGGACGGATTGGGACGGATTGGCGCCATGGTGGGTGATGGTGATGATGATGATGATGATGATGATGATGATGATGATGATGATGATGATGATGATGATGATGATGATGATGATGGTTGATGGTGATGATCTTGGAGATGTTGGATTCGATCATGGTTGTCGCGGGTTGCAGGTTGGGATGGAACAGGCCGGTGCCCGAGTTGTGGTCATCCATCATCATCTTTTCTGTCTCTGATCGGCCGCCATCACTGAACTTGGCGTGGTGTCGACATGGATCCGTTGTGGCGCATATGCGGGCAGGGGTGGGTGTGGGTGGGTGGATGGAGGGGGAGGGGGCAGGACAGGGATGTCCCTCTGAGAAAGTGAAAAAAGGTCGCACATTTTCCTGTGCCGCTATTCTCCTTCTGACAGGCCCCGGGCACGGGTAAGGGCAAGGGTGAGGGCGATAGCCACGCCTCTCGCCCATTCTGAACACAACTATGCGGAGCGCCCTTCTCGCCCCCCTCTCCCTGCTTGCCCTGACTTTTTCGCTCTGTATGACACTGCTGGTCGTCCATGGGGCGAGCGCGGACCAGGTCGACGACCAGGTTATTTGGGCCCAGGTGTGCGACCCGGGCACGCTGTTCAGCACGAATGTGAAGACTGGCGAGACATCGGTGGTGGGAGTGACGGCCAATACAAACGGGCTGGACATGTTTGGCGTCCATGCCTCCTCGCGCACGCTCTACTGGGCTTACTACAATATCAACGAGATGCACGCTTACATCGCCAAGGCCTCGCTCGACGGATCCAAGGTCAACACGACCTGGGCGGATGCCGGCGGATCGCGGGTCTACAGCATGACCGTCTCTGGTGATGGCACTGTCTACTACCAGGGTGGTGGACGTAGCTTCTTCCGGGTCGAGGCTGATGGCTCGTCGGTCGAGCTTGGCACGTTTGCAGGCAACGGCGGCGGCGGGATGAATGGCGGCGTGGTCGTGGTCGACAACGGGGCGACCGGGTACTTTGGCGCTGACGACGGCACCTTTCCTGGTTGTGTTGGCGGCATCGAGGTGTTTGGCATTGCCCATGACTCGGCGACGGCGCCCAAGCCGTTCAACTGTACTACCGGCAAGTTTCCGCGCCGTCTCGCTGCTGTCGGCAGCAATCTGCTGGCGCTCTCGGACCAGAACACACCCTTTATGAAGACGGTGAGTAGGATCACTGGCGAAGTTGAGTCGTTTGTCTCGCTCCCCGGTCGCGCCGGCGGTATCACTGCCACGCCTGAAGGCTCGTCGATCTACGCCATCACCACCGGCGGCGTGGTCCGTGCCGACGCTCCGCGCTACGCCGCGTTGACCAAGGTCGCCGACTTTCCCTCCTCGGTCTCGCCGTATTGCATTGGTGGCGGCGCCGCCTTTATCCCGGGATCCAGCAGCGTCCACATTGACCTCATCTCGCCGTCGTCGGGCCCGATCGCGGGCGGGACTGTGGTATTTGCGGTTCTCAGCGAGCCGGCCACATCCTCGCCGTCCTCGTGCGTCTTTGGCACCCTGTCGAGCCCGGCCACCTTGGTCGCCCCGCAGATCGTCTCGTGCATTTCTCCCAAGGCCGCCGCCGCCGGCAAGGTCAGCTTTGCCGTCGAGATCGATGGCCTCCTCTCGAACGCCGTCACCTACACTTACCAGTGACGACAACGTCACGTGGCTTAAACGCCCCCCCCCCTCCCCCCCCGCCAGTACGGCGACCATGACACTAGCTGATCTCCCCATCTCCAGAAGGTATGCCCGCCCCTGCGCGTCATCCTTGGCTGGCACCATTCCTCTCGGCTGGCGAACGAACAAATGCTGCGATTGGCAAATAGAATGAGGGTGGGCGGAAGAGCCTGGCGAGTCGCATCGATGGGCAAGAGCGAGATAGGGGCAGGTACCATGGCGAGTATGCTGGGCAGGTTGTCGAGCACTGCAAACGACCGGTCTGTACCGGGTACCAGCAGCGAGGACGCGACAGTGGTGGTGGTGGGTGGATATGGGGTCTTTGGCTCGCGGCTGGTGGCGAGGCTGACGTGCCACGAGGGGCTGCGAGTGGTGGTTGCCGGACGATCGAAGGACGATGCGCAGCGACTGGTGGACGATCTGCAGGCGGTGGGTGACAAGAACATTCGGGACATTCCCTGGCCATTTGCTGGACCTGATGCATCGTGGCGGGCGGTGCCCAAGTCGGCGGAAGCGGTCCGTCCGGACGTCCTCAGCCCGCAGTGGTACATGTCGTGTAGCAAGCTTGAAGCGGCAGCCCTCGATGCGACGGCAGAGGCTGATGTCCTTGCCAAAGCGCTGAAGGAGCTGCGCTGTGGGCAGGAGGCCAGTCGCTTGCTGGTGGTCAACACCTCTGGCCCGTATCGGGCGACAGACGAGGGCTATGCGCTGGCGCGCGCCTGCGCCGCGGCCGACGTCCACTACTTGGATCTTGCAGACTCACGAGTGTTTGTGGCTGGCTTTGACGACAACGTGCCGGTGTCAGAGAAGGCGATGATCCGAACAGCCGGCTCGACGGTCTCAGCGCTGTCCACGGCACTGGCGGACGCGGTCGAGGACGCGGCCGGGCCCGGGTGGGCGCTCGCTGATGTCGACTACTTTATTGGCGTCGGGCACCAGGGACCACGCGGCCTCGGGACCATCCGCTCGGTTCTCGAGTACTGCGGGAAGAAGTTCTCTGCATTCCGCGACGGCACCGCCGACGACGCGACCGAGATCGGCTGGGGCTCGCTCTCGTGGCGGGGCTTCCACGGCTTGGCGACACCGCGGCTGGTTGCGCCGGTCTCTGTCCCGGACATTGATGCCTTTCCAATGTGGTACCCAAACCTCCGCAACCACCGGTTTGCGGCCTCGCTCGAATTGCCTGTGGTGATGGCCGGGATGCGTGTGCTGGCATGGGTGCGGAGCGCGCTGAGCATCGAGTCATACGATCGCCTTGCGCCGGCGCTGGCGGCGGCAGCCAAGTTGCTCTCGCCGTTTGGCTCACCAGACGGCGGCATGCACATGCGCGGCACGCTTGTCGACACCACTGGCGAGCGCAGCGAGCGGCCGTTTGAGGCGAGTCTCATCGGACAGGCCGGGTACGGGCCGGACACACCTGTCGTGGCTGCCGAGCTGGCGGCGCTGCAAGTTCGCGACGCGGCGCGAGCTGCCCGCCCGCTACCGCCACACATGCTCGGAACTGGCCTCGCCGGCAAGCTCTTCTCACTCGATCAGTTCCGGGCGCTGCTCGACGGCGCAGGCGCGCCGTTCTCGTGGCGACTGGCGCTCGACGACGAGGCTGCAGAGGGTGGAGCGAGCGCGAACGATGCCGGCGCGGCGCACGCGTTCACGCGGGCTATGGGCGCGGATGAAATCAGTGCCATGCCACCGGCGCTGCGCGCATTCCACGACACTGGCGGCAAGGTTCGCGGCGCGCTGACGGTGACCCGCAACAAAGCGATGCTCAACAACCTGGTGACGACGCTTGGGATGCTGCCGAAGGACTCGGGCGGCGAGGCTGTGGCGGTCGAAGTGACCTCTGAGAACGGGCTCTGGCACCGCAAGTTCTTTTCAGGCCCACCGTCAAAGCCCGGCAAGATCATGTCGCAGCTCAAGTCCGTGTGGTCGCTCATGCCACGGAGCGCGTTCAACGGCGCGTCTGGAGTGGTCTTTGAGTCGTTCTACGGCGGGCTGATGAAGATGGCGTTCCACGTTTCGCCGCTTGGCGATCGTGGCGCTGATGGCTTCCGGCACACCACCAAGGGCATGTTCCTCCTCTGGGGCCTTGTTCGCATCCCGTTCCCGCTCATGCTCCGCGGCGACGGCTACTCGCTCGCGCACCCAGATGGGCGCGGCTGGTACGTCAAGGTTGACATCGATGCGCCTATCATCGGGCGGCTGGTCTCGTACGAGGGCGACGTGTACGTTGTAGACGACGAGTGATCGTTGACCACTGACCAGACCAGTTGGACCACTTATCCGGCCGACGACTAGCCCGGCCGACGACTAGCCCGGCCGACGACTAATCCGGCCGACGACTAATCCGGCCGACGACTAGCCCGGCCGACGACTAACCCGGCCGACGACTAGCCCGGCCGACGACTAACCCGGCCGACGACTAACCCGGCCGACGACTAATCCGGCCGACGACTAATCCGGCCGACGACTAACCCGGCCGACGACTAACCCGGCCGACGACTAGCCCGGCCGACGACTAATCCGGCCGACGACTAGCCCGGCCGACGACTAATCCGGCCGACGACTAACCCGGCCGACGACTAGCCCGGCCGACGACTAACCCGGCCGACGACTAACCCGGCCGACGACTAGCCCCGCCGACGACTAATCCGGCCGACGACTAACCCGGCCGACGACTAACCCGGCCGACGACTAACCCGGCCGACGACTAATCCGGCCGACGACTAACCCGGCCGACGACTAACCCGGCCGACGACTAGCCCGGCTGACGACCAACCCTGCTGATCAGCTCGACGACCGTCTCGTCTAAATCGACACCTTCTCCCCCAAATCCCCCACAAGTCGCAACCACCTGAACCACCCGCGAACCCCCCCCCCCCCCCCCTGGCCTCGCTCCACCCCCCCTCCCCCTCCCCACCCCACCCCACTCCCCCCCCTCACCCATCCATGCCAGGCAGAGGCAAAGGAGGCGGTGGCAGGACATCACGGGCATCGACGGCTGTGTGCGTGGCGGTCCGTGTCCGACCGCTCAACCGTAAGGAGCGAGAGGCTGGCGACGAACTGGTGGTGGGGAGGGATAGCCAAGGCGGGACGCTGACGCTGACCAATCCAGCCTTTAAGAGCCATCGGCAGGAGGAGCAGGGCTTTGATGGAGGGGCCGATGCCGAGCGAACGTTTGTCTTTGACAAGGTCTACTGGTCCTACGCCGCATCCGAGGACGATTACGCCGGACAGGAGATGGTCTTTGACGAGCTCGGAAGCCAGTTCCTTGATGCTGCCTTTGCTGGCTACAACTCGTCTGTCTTTGCCTACGGACAAACAGGTTCGGGCAAGACGTACTCTATGATGGGGATGGCCGATGATCCGGGCCTCATTCCCAGGACTTGTGCAGAGATCTTTGCCCGGGCAGAGGCTGGCCTGGCTGACGGCTCGCTGACAAAGTACTCGGTCGAGGTCTCGTACTTGGAGATCTACATGGAGAGTATCAAGGACTTGCTTAACCCTGGCGGCGGTGCGGGCGGCGGGCGCGGAAAAGGGCCCGGCGGCGCGCTGGTCGTCCGCGAGCACGCCCGCTTTGGCGTCTTTGTCCCCGGACTGGAAAAGCTGGTGGCAGCGTCGAGCGACGACGTGGTCCACTTTCTGGAGCTCGGCTCCAAGGAGCGGACGGTGGCGGCGACTAAGATGAACAACTCATCGTCGCGCTCGCACGCCGTCTTTACCGTCTATCTCACCACCGAGGCACCGGCCGGCGAGGGCGGGACCGCCACCCTGCGCGCCAAGATGAACCTGGTCGATCTCGCCGGCTCGGAGAACCAGAACAACACCGGGGCCAAGGGGACGCGGCTCAAGGAGGCTTGCGCCATCAACAAGTCGCTCTCGGCCCTCGGCAACGTCATCTCTGCACTCACGTCCAAGTCGCGGAGCAAACGGCACATTCCGTACCGTGACTCGGTCCTCACCCGCCTGCTGCAAGAGTCGCTCGGCGGCAACGCCAAGGCCATCATGCTTGTGGCCATCTCGCCGGCGTCGTCCAACTACGCGCAGACGTACTCGACGCTCTCGTTTGCCGAGCGTGCCAAGAAGATCGTCAACTCGGTCTCGCGCAACAAGACCTCGAACCAGGACATGGTCAAAGCGCTCAAGGCCGAAGTCGAGCGGCTCAAGACGCTGCTGGAGGCCGGCGGCGAGACCACCCGCGAGCCGGTGGTCGAGGAGCTGCAGCGCAAGCTCGACGAGCAGAACGCCATCATTGCGGAGCTCAAGGTGACCGACGACGAGCGCCGCGAGCGGACCTCGCTCATTGTCCTCGAGCGCGAGGAGCTGCTGGCCTCGCAGGGCATCTCGCTCCGCCAGCTCGGCTCGGCGGTAGGCAAGCAGTCGACGCCGTATCTGGTGAACCTCAACCCAGATCCGGAGCTTGCCGCCTCGCTGGTCTACTACCTGAGGCCGGGGCGGTCGACGGTCGGCGCGTCGGCCGACGTTGCCGACATTGTCATTGCCGGCCTTCGCGTCCTTCCTGCCCACTGCGTCCTGGACGTCTCGCTCGACTCGGGCGCGTCGATCACACCGCTCACCGACGCGCTGACTTATGTCAACGGGCATATTGTCCGCGACGCGGCTACACCGCTCACAAATGGCTGCCGCATCATCCTCGGCAAGTCGGTTGTCTTTCGCTACATCTCGCCGCTCGACGCCGAGCCGCTGCCCGAGTTTGGTTGGGACGACGCGGTCCGCGAGATGTCTCTGGTGCTGGGCATCGGCGGCGGAAGCAGTGCTGGACACGGGGGCACGTCGCGATGTACAGCTCGCTGCGAGCTGGCGGCGCCGACGCAGCGCCCGGCGCCGAGCCTGTCGATCCGCGGATGTCGCTCCTCGCCGAGGCGGCGATTTTGGCAGACGAGGGCAACGACCTAGCGCGAGCCATGCAACGGCCGGTCATGTTCTCGCCGGATCTGGAACCTGCCGTTGGCGGTGACGACGTCATTTCTATCCGGTGCTGCTCGATGGTCAACGGACGAACGATTGTGGTCACACTTGCCGAGTTCAAGCAGCGGATCGAGGCGATGTACAAGCTCTACGCCGAGGCTGGACTGGGTGACGACAAGGGGCTTGTTGAGGACGAGGTCGAGTTTGACGATCCGTTCTCCATCCACGCTGCCGACCAGCTGGTCGGCAGCGGGCGACTCTCGCTTGAGCCGCTGCTCAAGGGTCACGCCATCGACGAGCTTGTCGAGATTGTGAGCGAGGACGGCGCGGCTGTAGGGCGCCTCCACGTCCGAGTTGCTGTCCTCGAAGCGGCGACGTACAAGCCGATGCGGCAGGTGCCGTCGTTTGCGCACGCGCGCGGGACTGAGATCATCTTTGTCCTCGACATTGTGGGCGCACACTCGGTCGAGTCACCGGCCAACTCGGGCATGTTTGTCCGCTTTACCTCGCTCTTCCCGGAGGAGGACGTACTCAACGTGACGGAACGCGGGGTCGGTCCCGGCAACGCGCCCAAGTTTGGTTTCCGCGAGCGGTATGTGCTCGTTCTCGACGACGAAGTCTACGACGTCTACCGCGAAGAGCCGATGCTCCTCGAGCTGTGGGGGCGCAACGAGGTTGTCGACTCGGTGTTTGCCGGCGTAGACCTCGGCGCCACCGACGCATCCATCGACACCGAGCTCATGGGCGCGTTGCAGAGCGAAGTCGCCGAGTTGCGGAGCGAGAACGCCATCATGCAGACCAGGCTTGGCGAGGCACAGGCCTCGGTCGCTTCCCAGAAGCGTATCATCACCTCGCTCCGCCATCAGCTCGAGGTCCTGGGAGCCCGCAAGAGTGAGCCAGCGTCGGCGACACCCACCAGCCATACCGAGCCTGTTGAGGTCACCGTTCAGGGCAGTGACGGGGACGACAGCGGGAGCAGCAACGGCGAGGACGGCGCAGCGGACGCAGAGCAAGGCGTGAGCGACAGCGGGTGCAGCGGCGAGAGCAGAGGCGGGAAAAAGTCGCGAACGTGCGCTATTCAATGAACACAAGACGGTGGGGAGCGCGGCGCGGGTTTTCGCAAGACTCAGGCCAGCTCTGCGTCTGCGGCGGCAAGGGCAGCGGTGACGACGGCTTCGAGATCGTCGGCAGCAGCCTGGGTCGCGTCGTGGGCGTCGAGGGCAGCGGCCAGCTGTGCACGACGGGCCTCGACGTCTGCGGTGAGTGTGGCGAGGGCGGCGTCTTTGTCGGCGAGGGCAGCGTGGAGAGCATCGACTTGGTGGAGGGCGGCAACGAGCTCGTCGTGCTTGGTTGCAAGCTTGTTCTGCAGCTCGGTGATGGAGGCGTCCCGATCGGCGAGGGCGTCACGGAGGCTGGCGAGCTGGAGATTGTGCTCGGCCTCGGCGTCGGAGATAGCGGCGTCGACCGAGGTGACAAACTCATCCATGACGGCGCTCTTGGCGCGAAGTGCCGAGACCAGCGATTCTTGGGTCTGGGCCTCTGTCCGTGCGCGGGCAAGCAGTTCCCGCGCCTCGTCGCGCTCCGAGACCAGCTTCTCGACAGCAGCGCGAATCCGGGTCGTTTCTGTCTGCGAGCGCTGTGCGGCAGAGGCCTGCGCGGCACGCACACTCTCGAGCTTGGCCTCAAACTGCTCCATTCGCGCCGCGTTGGCCTTTCGCTCGCTCGCCAGAGTCTCAAGCGCCATCTGCAGCGCGCGTTGATGGCGCCCAGGGCTCGGAGCAAGCGGCGGCTCGCGCGACGGAAGCGATGTCACCAGTGCTGACGCCGACAGCGCAGTATCCTGCAGCGGCTGGTCGTCCTCGACCTCGGGCACCTGGACCGAAAGAGGCCTTGGCCGACCAGGCACATACGGTGGCGGAGTGGTGTGCGGCGCCGATGGCGAGTGCGGGATGACGGGCGGGGCGACTGGCAGCAGCTGTGGCGATGAGAACGGATGCACCGGATGCGGTGACGGCGGCGGATGATCAGGCGGGCGGATGGCAGGAAGTGTGTCTGTGACAGAGCCGGCGACATGAGCTCGTGCGGGAGCGAGCTGATCTTGTCGGCGTAGTGGTGGCCAGTACCATCAGCTGGTGGTGATGGCTGCGAGGTCAATGGCGGGGCAGATGCAGAGGGAGCCGGCGACAGGAGGTGGTCGAGGGACGATGGTTGCGGTGGCGGAGTCGGTGACGTGTATGCCGGCGGTGTCCGGTGGGAGGGGGACAGGTGGGAGGAGTGGGAGGAGTGGGAGGAGCGGGAGCGGCGGAGGGCGAGGAGGTGGGTAAGGGGGTGCCGAGGATGGTGGTGGTGGTGGTGGTGGTGGTGGTGGTGGTGGTGGTGGTGGTGGTGGCGGTGGTGGTGGTGGTGGTAGTCAGCTGGTCGGTCGGTCGGGCGGTCCGCTTGTGTGGCAATCCGACGGCTGTGATGGAGGACGCGAGGCGCAAGGCTATGCTCTGCAGCGACAGTAAGGCCTCTCTGCAACAAGAAGTGGGAAAGGGGGTGGTGTGTGTTTGCTTGGTGTTGGTGGCGGGGGAGGGGGGGGTCTACATCCAGGCCGAGGTGCCCATGCGGATCATGCAGGCAAAGTTGGAGAGCATGGTGCCCGAGTCGCCGGTGTAGCACATGACGAGGGCGATGTAGGCAAAGAGGAAGCAGGTGCAGTAGGTGCAGAGGTAGAGGTTGGGCGAGCCGTGGTTGGAGACGAGCTCGCGGTTGTACACGTGGGTGGCCTCCTCCTCCTCCTCGTCATAGGACGACTCGAGGGCGGCGAGGACGCGGTCGCGGCGGCCGACACGAACAGCGGCGATGCCCTCCTCAGGATCGTCATCGCCGAACATGAGGTCGGCGGTGTAGGACGACGAGCCCTCCTCATCGTCGTGCTTGGCCTTGAGGGTCCTGGGCGAGCACGACTCGCAGCAGAGAAAGTTGAGAGTCTTGGAGAGGAGGCAGAGGTTGCGGCCCATGAGGGCAACAAAGAGCGACATGCGGAGGTCCTTGCGGAGCTCCGGGTTCTGGTAGTAGTGGCGCTCGATGGTGGCGAGGTAGAGGAAGGTGTACCGCGCGAGGGCGCCGATGGCATAGATAAAGTAGAAGATCCAGGCCAGGCGGATGAGGACGGCAAAGGTGCGGAGGCCGCCCTCGGATGTCCCGGCGGGGCACACGCCCTCGGGCTGGTCGCGGCAGTAATCGGCGACCTGTGACTCGAGGTCAAACAGGTGGGCAAACCAGGCACAGATGGCGACAAAGATAAAGAGCACAAGGCCCACAAAGAACCACTGTGTCAGCGAGTGCTGCGTCTGCGGCCGCGCCTGCCACGACGTCTTGTGCGTCCACGCCGTGATCCCGCCCATGGTGTAGAGCACAACCGCAATCCAGTTGAAGACATGGAAGTACGAGAGCGGCGCCTCGATGACAAGCTGCGTGATGACAAAGAGCAAGTGCGTGAACGCGAGCAGCATGGTTGTCACTGAAATCGTCCGCCGGTACCACTTGCGCGAGTAGTCGTGCCGCCGCATCTGCACCATCCGCAGCCGCGTCACCGCATCTGCGTCCAGCCACCGCAGCACCTCGTCCTCAAACGACTTGCCCTGTCTGCCTCCCGTTCCAGTTCCACGTTCCAGCTGCGTCAGCCGCTGGTCGAGCGTCTCAAGCGAGACTGCGGGCCAAGGGAATAACCGTGAGTGATGGAGATTGTGGGGCAGAGAGCCAGCCAGCCAAGCCAGCCAGCCAGCCAAGCCAGCCAGCCAGCCAGGCTACAAATTTTGAACCAAAGTGCGAAAAGGCTCACAAAGTGGCAATGAAATCGGCGCCAAACGGTGGCCACCATTAATCACATTGACAAATAATCGTTGGTTGGGGGGGAGGGGCTGGGAAAGGAGGAAAGGGGGGGGGGGGGGGCGTGCGACTGACATTAATCGATGACTCATCGATTGTTGTTGCGGTGGGCGGGAGGCAGGGAGTGGGGGGGGGGGCAGGGTGGCAGGACGAGGAAGTGCACGGGGGAGGGGAGGGAGCGGGGGAGGGGAGGGAGGGGAGGGAGGGGGGGGGAGAGAGAGAGGGGAGAGGATATGACGTACGCCTGCGCTCACCATGGCTCTTGGCCTTGAGGCGCTCCAGCTTTGCGCGTGCGTTGAGGGTGTTGGCGGTGGTCTTCTGCGACTGGAGAATGGCCTCAGCTTCGGCGATTTTCTCTGCCCGCGACTTGCTACCCTTGCGGGAGGAGGAGGACGCCGGTCTGCGGGAGGAGGTCCCACGGGCATCATCATCATCACTGGCTCCACCCCTTGAGCGAGAGCGAGAGCGGGAGGCGTTCCGTGACGCGTTCCGCGAGGCGTTCCGCGAGGATGTGGAACGGACGTTGCGCGACGAGCTGCCCCCAGCCGAGCCCCGCCCGCCGCGACTCCGCGACGACCGGCTCCCGCCAGGCATGCTCCGCGCGTTGCGCTTGCTCGAGCTGCGGCCCTTGGACGACGACCGGCTCCGCTTCGACCGCGGAGCTGCGTCATCTCCCGAGAACGACACCGCGTTGGGGTCCATGGTGTGCAGAGGGAGAGTGAGGTACCGTCCTCGCTCACAGCTCTCGCTCTCTCCGGCCCTTGGCGTGTCGGTTGGCCGCCAACCGACGACCGATGGCGCGCGGGCGGGCGGCGGGCGGCGGGAGCGGGAGCGCGGCGACGGCGGCTGATGCTGGCGAGTCTGTGGCTTGGGGCAAACGGAGCGAGACTGGGTTTTACGACGAAGCGGCGGCGTCGCCGGGCTTCATGGCCTCAAACATGGCAATCGACTCGTCGACGCCGACAAGCTCGACCTTGGCAGCCTCGAGCTTCTCGACGATGACGACCTGGGCGGCCTCGGGCACCTTGTCCCACTTTGCCGGGTTCGCCATCTTCTTCTCGATCTTGGTGACCTCCTTGACCAGGGCGGTCTTCTTCTTGGCGAGCTTGGCAAGCTCGCGGTCGACGTTGACGACGCCGGCCTTGAGCTCGAGGTGGACCGAGGCGCCGGGCGCAAAGACGTTGACGGCGCACTGGCGCGGGGCCTCGCCGTCGGCGACGACGGTGACGGACTCGGCAAAGGCGAGCCACTCGACGTAGGTGGCGTAGCGCTCGCACGAGGCGCGGGCGTCGTCGGTGGCGGCGGAGAGGTAAATCGGGGCCTTCTGTTTGGCCGACGAGAGGCCGTACTCGGCGCGGAGAGCGCGGGCGCCGGTGAGCGCAGCCTGGAAAAAGGCAAAGTCGGCGAGGATGGCGTCCGAGGCAAACGCCGGGTTGTCCTGCGGGTACTCGGCGAGCATGATGGTCTCGAGGCCGGCATCGGCGTGCTCGGGGCGGCGCGGGAGGCGCTGCCAGAGCTCCTCGGTGATGAACGGCATGAAGGGGTGGAGGAGGCGGAAGCCGGCCTCCATGGCGGTGTAGAGGGTCTGGCGGGTGACGTCGCGGACGCGGTCGGGCGTCTCGGGCGAGGTGATGACCGGCTTGCAGAGCTCGATGTAGTAGGCGCAGAGGCGGCCCCACCAGAACTCGTACAGCGTCGAGGTGACCGGGATAAAGTTGTACTTGGCGAGGTTGGCGTTGACCGAGACCGTGGCCTCGTTGAGCGAGGCGAGGATCCACTGGTCGGCCGGCGACCACTCGGCGGACGAGGCCTCAAACTCGGTGGCGGTCCACGGCTGGAAGTTGTCGCCGAGGCAGTGGAAGACGGCGTAGCGGGTCGCGTTCCACAGCTTGTTGCAGAAGTTGCGGTAGCCGACGACGCGATCGATGTCAAGGTTGACATCGCCGCCGGTGCCGGTGTACGAGCAGAGGCCAAAGCGGAGGGCATCGGTCCCGCACTCGGGGATGCCGTCGGGGAAGTCGGCCTCCTGCGAGGCCTGGGCGATGGCAACCTCCGACTGAGGCAGGTTCGAGTTGGCCACCGTGTTCTTGAGCTCCTCGAGCGAGATGCCCGAGATGACGGCGAGCGGGTCGATGACGTTGCCGAGCGACTTGGACATCTTGCGACCGTGGGCATCGCGGACCATGGCGTGGAGGAAGACGTCCGAGAACGGGAGCTCGTCCATGAGCGCAAACGACATCATGACCATGCGCGCGACCCAGAAGAACAGAATGTCCTGCCCGGTCTCGAGGAGCGCGGTGGGGAAAAAGGTCTTGAGGTCCGGCGTCTCGTCCGGCCAGCCAAAGACGGAGAACGGGAAGAGGCCCGAGGAGAACCATGTGTCGAGGACGTCGTCGTCCTGGACGAGGACCACGTCGTCCTCGGCGACGCCGAGCTTAGCGGCGGCGGCGGTCCGGGCCTCGGCCTCGGTCCGCTCGACAACCCAAGCGTCGTTGTCGGCGAGGCCCGAGTCCGGCGCGTCGGCGGCGGACGTCGAGATGCGCCACGCCGGAATGCGGTGGCCCCACCAGAGCTGGCGCGAGATGCACCACTCGGGAATGTCCTCCAGCCAACGCTGCCAGTTCTTGCGCTGCGACTCGGGCACAATGTTGAGGTCGCCCGAGGCTGCGGCGTCGATGCCGCGCTGCGCGAGCTCGGTGCACGACATGTACCACTGCGGCTTGAGCATGGGCTCGACCACGTCGCCCGACCGCGAGCAGAGGCCAAGGCGCATGCCGGGGTTCGCCTCCAGCCCGCGGTACAGGCCGCGCTCCTTGAGGTCGGCGAGCATCGCCGTCCGCACATCGAACCGCATCATGCCGGCGTACTGCCCGCACTCGTTGTTCATGGTTCCGTCCTCGTTGAGCACGTTGATGAGCGGGAGCTCGTGCTTGAGGCCGAGCGCGTAGTCGTTGGGGTCGTGCGCAGGCGTGATCTTGACGGCGCCGGTACCGAACGACATGTCGACGAGCTCGTCGTCGAGCACGATCGGGATGACCCGCTCGAGGTACGGGTGCTTGACAAACTTGCCGTGAAGGTGCGAGTACCGCGGGTCCGCCGGGTGGATGCACACCGCCGTATCGCCGAGCATGGTCTCAAGACGAGTGGTGGCAACGACGATCTCGTCGTCGTCGGCATCAAGCACGCCGTCGGCGTCGCAGATCTTGTACGCAAACGAGATGATGCAGCCAAACAGGTACTCGCCATCGTGGTTCGGCACCTTGCGCTTGACAATGCCGTCGAGGTCGATGTAGTCGACCTCGATGTCGGAAATGGCCGTCTTGAGCTGGCACGACCAGTTGACGAGCCGGTTGTCGCGGTAGATGAGGCCCTTCTTGTGAAGGCGGACAAAGGCTTCGGTGACGGCCTTGGCCCGGGTCTCGTCCATGGTGAAGACCTCGCGCTCCCAGTCGAGCGACGAGCCGAGCTTGCGGAGCTGGTTGGTGATCCGCGCGCCGTACTCGGCCTTCCACTCCCACACCTTGTCGACAAAGGCCTCGCGCCCGAGGTCGTGCCGGGTCAGGCCGTCCTCACGCATGATCTTCTTCTCGACCACAACCTGGGTGGCAATGCCAGCGTGGTCGACGCCAGGCACCCACAGCGCAGCCTTGCCCTGCATCCGCTGCCAGCGGACGAGCGTGTCCTGCACCGCGTTAGTCAGTGCGTGCCCGAGATGGAGCGAGCCAGTGACGTTCGGCGGCGGAATGACAATGACATACGTCTCCTGGTCCTCGGCCACATCCTCGGCCTTTTGCGAGAAGAAGCCCGACGCCTCCCACCACTCGTACCAGGCCGACTCGACCGCCCGCGGCTGGTAGGCCTCGAGGAACTCGCCGAGCTGCTTCTTCTCGCCGACCGGAGTCACCTCGGTGTAGGTAAAGTCCGCACCCTTGTCCTTTGACTTGCTCTTCTTTCCGCCCTTGCCCTTGGGCTTGCCCTTCTTCTTGTCCAGCTTCTTCAGCTTCTTCTCCTTGCGCTTGCCCGACTTGAGCTTGTCCCCTCCGCGCTCCTCCGGCAGCATGCTCTCCAGCTCCTCCTGCATCTTACCGAGTTCCTCACGTGCAGCCGCAATCTCTTCCTTCGGAGCTGTGCAGAGGGAGGGTATGTGCATGAGTGTAGGGGGGGGGGGGGGGAGGGAGAATGTCCCTGCGGGGAAGGGGACATGGATGAAGGACCAAAAACCGGGGAGAGGGGGGTGGTGGTGGTGGTGGTGGGGATGGGGCATAGAGAAGGTAGCAAGGGAAAGAGGAGGTGGGAAAAGGGGATGAGCAAGTAGAAGAGGGTATGAGGAAGAGGGTGAGGGTGTTCGTACCGCGGTTAGAACGGAGGTTCTCGATAGCCAGCTTGTGCTGGATGATGGACTTCTGCAGCAGTCCCGCTGGCGAAATGGTGGTGGCACTCATGATGGTTGACTTGAGGCGTCGGGGAATGAGTGAGATGGTGTCGGTTGAGAGTGTGAGTGAGGAAGGGGGGAGGGGGAGGGGTTTGATGATCAGCACATCGATTACATCGGGTTGGGCATCCGTACCGTGCGTACAATATAGAGTGTGAGAATATGATGATGATGATGATGGAGGTGGTAGAGGGCACGTAGGGATGGGAGTGGGGTTGGGGGTTGGGTTTTGAGGTGGGGGTCGGGGCTGTGGCTCGAAGGTTCGAGCTTCGTGCCAGGACGAAGCAGCGAAGGCGGTGGCCTGCAGGCAGCTCAGGCGGAAGGACAGCGTGCGTGCGCTAGGCATCCACAAGATCGTCAGCATCACCTTGGCGCGTTGAAGAAAGGCAATGTAGTCGGTGGAGGAGAGGCTTGTCTGGGCGGCGTTCAGTGCCTGCTCGACAAAGCGGCCTCCGCGGAGGTAGACGACGCGCGAGGCGTAGCACTCGAGGTCGGCATTGTGCGAGACCTGGACAACGGTAACGCCGGCGCGGTTGACACGGAGGACAAGATCCATCATAGCCACCGTGTTGGCGGTGTCGAGGTCGCCAGTCGGCTCGTCGAGGAGCAAAAGCTCCGGCCGGTTGGCAAGAGCGCGGGCAATGGCCACACGCTGCTGCTCACCCCCGGACAGCTCGGATGGCAGATGCGAGAGGCGGTCACCTAGGCCGACATACGTCAGCAGCTCGATCGCTCGCTTGCGGCGCTCCTTCTTGTTCAGCTTGCCGAGCAGAATCATAGGCAGCTCCGTCTGCTCAAAGGCAGTCATAGTGGCGATGAGAGAGAAGTTCTGCATGACAAAGCCGATTGACTCGAGGCGCAACTTGGCCAGCTCTGCATCGCTCGACTCTGCCGACACAGCATGCCCGACGACTTCAACAACACCATCTGTCGGCTTGTCCAGCGTGCCGAGGAGATTGAGCAGCGTCGTCTTGCCGCCGCCCGATGGTCCGCGGAGCATAACAAACTCGCCCTTTTTGATAGCGAAAAACTCGGACGAGTCATCCAGTGTGATCCCGTCCAGCGCAACAACTTCGCCGCCGCCCTCGAGGGTGTAGCCTACGGGTGTGGGTGCGGGTGTGGGTGTGGGGGTGAGTGGGGCGAGGAGAAGGGGGGAGGGGAGGGAAGGGGAAGGGGGTGGGGTGGTGGTGCGCGTACGCTTGGAGACGTCTTTGACGACCACCACGGGGGATGCCGTGTCGTCTACGTCCACGGGGGCGTCCATAGGAGAGGGTAGTGGTGTGTGGTGTGTGTGGTGTGTGTGGTGTATGTGGAGCGTGTGGGGTTGGCTGGTGTTCGCTCGGCAGGTTTGGTCGGCTGACGACACACGCAAGGGAACGTCGGGTGGTGTCGCTGGGTTCACAGTCCGGATGCCACAAAGATAGCCGCAACGGTGATCAACGTAGCCGTGATGGCGGTGGTATGACTGGGTGCGACTTGGGTGGTTGATGATGCCGGTGATGACGAGGTCACCGCCGATGGCGCCGGCTGCATCGACTTGCTGTCGCCAGGGAGCGAGCGCCGGTTGAGCGATGCGCACGGCGTGTCCGATCCCGACGGATCAGTGCCGTCCCAGTAGAGCGGGTCGTAGTCGGTACAGCCAAAGTCAAAGTACGCCGGGCATCGCTTGACCAGGTCGTCGCAGAGGGTACGACACGGCGCGATGCGGGCCGGGCCGGCAGAAGGCGTGCAGCCTGGGAGCGAGAGCCCACAGAGCCAACGGGCGTAGGCGTCGCGGCAGTCGTCGCACGACCAGATCGAGTACCGCTGCCGACAGTCGATGAGCTCCAGCGTGCGGGCAAATCGGTCGTAGGCGGCAGCGGCCGCCAGCGCGCCGAGCGCCCCGGTCCGCGACCCGCGGCCCGACGAGACCGTCCCGTTGTACGATCCCGCCGTGAACCGGTCGCAGAAGGCCAGCACCGGGAGCGCGCTGGTCAGCGCGGCAGGCACAGCCGCCAGCGGCACACACTCGGGACCATCGGTGAACGTCGCGCTTGGCCAGACAGCGCCACCACCACCGACCTCACCGCCGCCCCAGAGCATGCCGACGGCCACACCGCCGGCCGTCCCGTTGACTCTGACGACACGCGATGCGAGCCGGACGTAGCCCGCCTCTCCGCTTACATCCCGCCACACGTCTGGCACGCTCTGCAGCGGCACACCCACGGCACCCGTGCCATCCAACGGCGTCGCACCAGGTGACAGCCACGCCAGCTCGCCCGCGCTCATCACAGCCCTCAGCCCGCACGCGCTGTCCGGCACAGCAGTAGACGGCAACGCAATCGCGGTGGCGACTACCGAGTCGTTTGCCGGAGGTGCGTCAAAGCCCACAGCCACTACAAGCTCGGTGGCCTCGGGTAGGTACGCTACATCGACGATGCTGGACGCGCTCTCCGGGGCTGGCATCCAGTCGGCAGCCAGCGCGGCCAGAGCGTCGCTGTTCTCGCCGGGCGCGACGAGCCCTGCAGGCCGATCGAGCACCACATGCACATCCACAACCCAGCCATCAGCGGACGAGTTGTCAGCAGCCGCCAGGACAAGATCGGGAGAGATAACTAGGCGCGCCGCCACCCGTCGCGCCTTCCAGGGAGCCGACTCGCTCTCGACGTCGAGGAGCGGAGGGGAGGAGATCGGATCCGAGACGCGGCGAAGGACGAGTGCCGTGGCGAGAGCAGCAGCAGGAGCATGAGCCGGAAGCTGGCAGAGCGAGAGCGAGAGTAGCAGCGGAGCGAGACGCGGAGCGGAAGGGAATGCCAGCGGGGCGTAGATGGGGATCGATGTTGTTGTCGATGATGATGCCAGCGGAAGCGGTGCGGTGGTGGTGGTGGTGGGGAGCGGGAGGGTAGTGGAGGTGGTGGGGTGGGCGAGGAGGGCGAGGAGGAGGGCGAGGGCAAGGGTGAGGGACATGTGTACGAGTGTGTGTGTGCGTGTATGTGATGGGAGTGGTGGGTGGGTGGGTGGGGGTGGGGGTGGGGGTGGGGGGTGGGGTGGGGTGGTCGGCCGGGCGGACGGCAGGTGGGCGGGCGGGTGGCAAGTGGGCGAGCGGCAAGGTAGCGAGAGAGGCAAGCAAGGGAGGGCAGGCAGCTAAATGTACTTTTTGAGGACGGATGCATGGACAGCGACGTGAATTGACCAGTCGATGGTGGTCTGCCAGCCCTTTTTGAGGCAGATGTCGATGAGGGAGCGAAAGTAGTCTGCGGCTTCCTCCTCCGAGGCGCCAAGCTTGAGGACGCGCTGGAGGTAGCGGAGATCCTCGAGGGTTTGCAGCTCAGGAATGCCGGTGGAGACCATCATGGCGAAGAGGTTAATGAGCATGTTGGAGTGGCGGCGGAGGACGTTGTAGGCGCGGCAGCAAATGGAGACAAACTCGGCAAAGCCGGCCGAGTCCTTTCCGCCCATGACGTGGACCATGTCCGGGGTGAGGACAAACGGGGTGCGCTCGCGGGAGATGCCAAACTTCTTCTTGATGTTGCCCAGAAAGTGGCCAAAGTCAATGTGGAAGAGATGGCCAGCCTGGTCGAGCATGATGTTGTCGTTGTGCCGGTCGCCGATGCCGAGGACGTATGTGGCGACGCAGTAGCCGGCACACGAGACGATAAAGTTGGAGACAGCCTCGGCGTACTGGGCGTCGGTCGGGTTGTGGTCACGGAGGTAGTCTGCAAGCGGCGTCGACTTGAATGCGCCTGCGAGACCGCCCTTGTCAACCTGGATGTCGGCGAGGGTAGCGGCGTTGAGGACGACCTCGATGTACCCGACCTCGTCGCCAGTGGAGATGGCGACGTACGGCTTGAGACGGAGGTCCATGTCCTCCTGCTGCCACATCTTGTCCATGATGCGGATCATCTGCAGGGTGAGCATGTCCTGGCGCAGGTCGTCGCCTTCTTTGAAGATCGAGTAGCACGGCGCGCCCTGGCCGTCGGCGTTGGCAAAGACGAGCCAGAGCGGCATCTTCTTGGACTGCATGAACTTGCACTTGTTGAGCACGAGGCCGTTGACCTCGATCGACGGGTTCTGGACGAGCTGAACTTTTGCCGGGAACTTGACGTTGGCCTCGAGGTGGGCCTGGAGAACCTCGGGCGTTGCGGTCGGCACCTGCTTGATGTACACCGCCGACTCGACGAGCGATTGGGTGAGGCGGACCTGGCGGAGGAGCTCGTCGCGGTGCTGGCCGCATCCGCGGCAGTAGGCCTCGAGATAGAGTGAGAACCTTGTCTGGACCTCAGGAATGTGCATCTCGGCCTTGAGGCACCAGAAGAAGACATGCCCGAGCCGGCGCGAGCGGAGCGACCGTCGAATGAGGAATCGGGCGAGCGGCGTGTCGTGGTAGTTCTCGTTCTTGAGCGCCTGCACGAGCTGGATCATAAAGTCAGAGAGCTCGTCGTCCGAGACCGAGAGCAGAGCATTGACGGCAAAATCGCGGACAACAGTGTCCATGATCTGTGCGTCGAGGAGCTCGAGCGCGTCCAGCGGCGAGGCGTACGGCGGCCACTGGCGGAGGATCTGGTAGAGCTCCAGGACCGCCATCCGCTGATGGTATGGGGTCGAGAGGATGAGTTTGGCGAGGCCGGCCGGGTGGGCGCTGAGAATGTGGTATCGGTGCCGCCACATGACGTCCTTTTCTGCCGAAGAGAGGCGGTAGACCGAGTCCTTGGAAACGAGCGAGGCGACGGTAGCCATTTCGTCGGCATCCGGGTCCGGCGTCGGCGGGGTGGCGACCGGGAGACCGAGCTGGGTGGGGAAGACGACCCTACCGGCAAAGGCCGGGAATTGCAGTTGGAGCAGTGGCGCTGTGTTGCGGGCCGGGTTCTGCTGTGCCGTCGCAATGGGATTGGCCTTTTCAAACGGCCACAGCGCGAGGGTGGCGCCGGCGGTCTTGAGCGTCCCAGCGTAGTCAACGACCGGCACGTTGATGGCGCCCAGTGGGAGTGCGTCCTCGACGGCCTGCCCGCGGACTGCATCGAGCAGGGCGGCCTCCGAGGCGAGAAAGATGGTGACGCAAAGCCGGGCGGCGCGCGGGAGGTCGGCAACGTCAATGTCAAACTTGAGCTCTTCGTCCCAGCGCGGCGAGTCGGCCATAAGTACGCCGGCGGTCCGCTGAACGTCGGCGAGACGGACTGAGCCGTGGTAGAGGGCGGCCTCGACGTAAACAACAAGATCCGAGAGCTTCAGCACCTTTTTGGTCTGCTTCTCGCGCTTCTTGGCCTTTTTCGACTTGGGCTTGGTCGACTCAAACTTGAGGTCCTGAGCGGCGCGAATGCGGACACGGTAGGGGACCTCGATCATGTCCCACATGGAGAGGGTGGTGGAGGCGATCGACGGAGCGACCATGGCCTTGACCTCCTCGGCACCGAGCGGGTGGATCGAGAGCGCGGTGTGGACAAACTCCTCCGGGTCGGCAGACGGCAGCGCTGAGAGCAGGTCCTCCTCGTCGACCTCGGCAGTGGCCATGGCGAGGGCGTCGTTGCGCGACATGATCGAGATGTGGATGTGGTCGTGGCGGAGGAGGGCGCGGCGGACCGAGTTAAAGTCGGCGAGCGGCGTGTCGCCGACGTAAAAGTCGGCCGAGCCGTAGCACTTGAGCACGTAGTCACGCGGCGAAGCGTCGTCTGGCACGCCGCGGAGCACCTTGCGGTGGTTGGTAAAGAGAGAGTCAAGGACCGAGGCCGGGACGTCGAGCAGGTCCCAGGCCATTGTCTTGGACTCCCACGTGTTCATGTAGTGGAAGCGGACGTAGGCCGGCTCGCCACGCAGCCGCTCGGCGGTCGACGCCGGGAGCGGGAGCGAGCAGATGTCGGGCGCGAGCGCGTATACACCGCCTTTCCGGTTGCGCATCTCCTCTTTGATGAGCGGGATGACCTGGCGGCGGAAGGCGCGGATCTCCGGGTCGCTCTCAGCCTCGTCCGACATGGCACCGACACGGCCGGAGAGCATACCGATGCGGGCGTGGATGAGCTGGGCACGGACGTCGAGATCGTACTGGGCCTCGTTGACGAGGCGGACTTCGATGCAGCCGTCGTCCGACTCGACGCCCTTGAGCACAGCAGGCAGCGCCTGCAGCTGGGCATCCTCGTTGTGTGCTTCTACGGTCTTGCCGCCGATCGAGAGAATAAACTCGTGGGTCGACGACAGCCGCGAGCCGAGGGTGGCGCGGTCGACGTTGACATTGGCCCGCTTGACAAACTTGCCAAGCACGCCAAAGATCTGGGCCTTGAGGCCTGCCACGGTGATGGCAGCAGGCACTGTCAAGACACGTGCATGAGACGGGACTGCTCGGAGCGCAGTGGTGATCACCGGCGAGCACCGCTCTGTGGCCACATCATCAACTAGCACCAGAGTCACCTCTGTCAGTGGAACAGAGTCCAGCAGAGAGACCCCCGAGCCCGAGACAGACGAGACTGCCTCCACCAGCGCCAGCCGCTGGCTCAGAATGTGGTCCTGAAGCTTCTCCGAAGCCCGCACCCTTTCAGCCTCACGAACATTTGCCACACCTCCAGACTTGCGGTACCGCCTAGCCAGAGTCTCCAACTATGTGTGTGTGGGGTGAGGGGGAGGAGGGGGGTGAGGGGGGAGGGAGGGACGGATGGAGCGGGAGCTGAAGATTTTAGAACTGAAAGGAAATATAGCTGGTCGTCATT
>NW_013657629.1:188301-231238 GCF_000142905.1 Thecamonas trahens ATCC 50062
TTCCCCCCCTGGCCGAGCGGTCGCTCCGCTGGCATTGATGGCTTGAGAGTTTCCCTCGTATTTACTGCGCTGGCCTTCAGTGCTCGCGCATCGTACCGATTCCACACGATCGCGTTGATGAGTGTCGAGAGCACGCCCGTCGTCGACGACGTCATCTAAAAAGGGCGAGTGGGTGGCTTCCTGCTCCTCTGGAGCCAACTGTATCAACGCCATCGGAGGTCTTAGCGAAGAAAAGTGCCAGCCGGCCACGAGTGCTGACGACACGTAGTAGTTGCGGCAATAGTTGGGGGAAGCACTTGGATGAGTCACTGCGCACATCCGGGATTTCATTTGCGACGAGGTGACGAATTCGTCAACGCTTGTCTTACGCAGGGTCATGAGCGGAAATGGTGGAGGGACGAAGAGGCAGAGTGGCAAGAGCGGCCAGGGCCAGGGCAAGGGTAAACCCCAGGCGGGGAAGAAGAGGTCGAGCGGGAGGAGGTCGGACCAGCGGACAGTGTGTGCGGCTCCTCCACCGGCCTGTCCACAGCCGCTCGGAGGTCAGTGTTTCGGCGTGGTCACCGAGTGCAAATCTGGTTTTCTCCGCACAAAGTGTGTCCACGGCGAGGTCTTCCACATCAAGCGCGAGCAGAGCGGCGCCAGGGCGAAAGGATCACGCCAGCTGGTCAAGGGTACCCGGATCAGTTTTACGCTCGCCCATACGGCGCACAACGGGCACTTTCGCCCCGCCCGCAAGGCACGGCGGATGATTGATGACGGACAGGGTGGGATCATTTCGGAGAGAGGCACCCCGGCGGCAGCCACGCCTCCGTTTGCTGCGCTGACCGAAGCGGGCAGTGTCCTCCGTGCTGCGTTGGACGACATCATGGGTCGCGCCGCCGCGATGGACGACTACGTAGCTCGTCGGGAAACGGAGCTGCGGCAGATGGAGGTGGAGGCGGCGAACGAGGTGCGCCGCACCCGCAAAGCCGCTGAGACTTGGGCCGCCGATTTCAAGCGGCGCGCCGAAGAAGAAGTGGCCAGTTTGCGCGAGATAGCCGAGAGTGAGCGGAGCGCTTTGGTGGCATCAGGGTCGGCCGAAGCCGCAGCAATGCAGGCTGCTGCCAGTGCCGACGCCAAGAACATCGAGAACGAGCGTGCGGTGTGGGAAGCCGAGAAGCAGAGCATTGCAGAGATCCAGAAGTTTGACTCGGACGTCGTGACGATCAACGTCGGCGGCCAGGTTTTCTCCACATATCTTTCGACCATCACTACTGGCGCGGCAGCAGATTCAATGCTTGCCGTCCTCTTCTCCGGGCGGCATTCTGTTGCAACAGACAGTGAGGGTCGCATGTTTCTCGACCAGGATCCCGTCCTTTTTGCCGATCTGCTGACCTTCTTCCGCTCGCCACTCTCGTTCTCGCTCCCGGACGACAGGCGAACGGCGATCCGACTTCTCTTTCTTGCTCACGAGTATCAAGTCACCGCTCTTTTTGACAGGTTTGCGTGGAGCGAGACCAAGTCCGCACGGCTGGCAAGCCAACAGCTGACGCGTGGCTTTTGTCAAAGTGGCTTTCAGGTTGTCGGGCAAGGCAGCTCCTTTGTCGCGAAGAAATCAACATCATGGAGTGCAGGAGATGGATTTATCATCGACGCAAAAAGCGTGTCACTTTCGTTCCGGGGAAATGGATATGACTACTATCAATCCCCCAGCAAGATGAAGGTCGTTGCAACGATGAAGATCAACGACAAGCAGGTGTCGTCAGGAGAAGCTAGTGGATGTTTGGACGGCTCCGAGATCCAGATTCGCTTCATGCCGTCCACACCAACGATGGTGTCTCACGGTGACACACTGAGTCTTCGCTTTGTGCTCACCGTCAAGAAAGCTGCAAGTGCAGTGGCGGGCTCATCCAGTCACCAACACTACATCGGGTACGGTCGCCAACAGAGCATCATCTCAGGGTCACTGAGTTCCTTCCAGTGTAACTTACAGGAGCTGTTTGATCCATCGCTTGCCCCCATCATCGACAGCATGGACAAGTAGCGCAGTCGCGGCGAGTTCCAATCACGGTACGTCACACGTAAAATCACACATTCTCAGCCGCGCGATGATGGGTAGTAGCCATCTGGCTCTGCTGTCAGCGCCAACAAGCATAATGATCTGGCTGGCAACGCAACACTTGTCTTCTTGTCTCACACCCGAATGTCGAGTACAAGCACGTCTCTTCCATCAGCGGGTGCCACACCAATCGCGAACGCCATTACCGCCGTCCGCCTCGCTTGCGCCGCTACCCGATCAGTGGACCCGAGCCCGAGCGGGACCCACGCCAAGGACGACGCATCGCCGGTGACCATTGCCGACTACGCGGCGCAAGTGGTTGTCACCGTCGCGCTGCGGAAGAGCGGCTCGGCGCTACCTATCATGGGTGAGGAGAACGCCGACGATCTCCGCGGAGCCCATGCCGATCTTGTCCCGCGCATCCGCGCCGTCGCCAACGCGGTCCTTGAGCCTGCGCTTGGCGCCGGTCTCGCCGACGACGCCGAGGTGCTTGCGGTGCTTGACGAGGCCGACGCCGCTGGCGGGCCGGACGCTGTCTTCTGGGTCCTCGACCCCATTGATGGCTCCAAGGGCTTCCTCCGCGGAGATCAGTACGCGGTCTGCCTCGCTCTCGTCGATGCTGGCGAGGTCGTCGCCGCCGCCGTCGGCACGCCGCACCTCCCCTGCCGCCACGCGCCCTCGGTGGGTGCGGTCTACGCCGCCGCTGTAGGCGTCGACGGCGCATGGGAGCTTCCGCTCGACGTCGAGGCTGCCGCCGCTGCAGGCTTGGCCTCGCCGTTTGCCGGTGAGCTCGGCTTCCGCGTGGCTGCCGACAGCGGGCTGGCCGACGCCAGCGACGCCGTTGCCGCCGAGTCGTTTGAGGCGAGCCACACCAACCACGAGTGGTCGGCGGCATTGCTGGCTCGACTGGACAATGCCACGCCGCCGATCCGGATGGACTCGCAGGCCAAGTACGTCCTCGTCGCCCGCGGTGACGCCGGTGTCTACATCCGCCGCGTGCCCGGTTACGCTGAGAAGCTCTGGGATCACGCCTCGGGCGAATTGCTCGTCACTGCTGCAGGCGGCATTGTCACCGATCTCCACGGCAAGCCGCTCGACTGGACCCGCGGCCAGCGATTGTCTGAGAACCACGGCGTCCTAGCCTCTGCACCAGGCGTCCACGCCGCCTACATCGATGCCTGCCGCACCCTCGATCCGTCGCCGTAGTTACATGTCCGATGCAGTACGATCGCCCTCGCGCAACACGTGTCCGACTTCAGACGAATGTCTGTGGCTGTAAAATCAGCACCCGCGACAAGGCCGACGTCAGTCCGGGGTTGGTGGCGGGCGAGTGCAGGCGGTGCGGCCGTAGCCCTCGTGCGCCAACTCGGCACCACCACCACCACCACCACCACAGTCAGCCACACACATCCAACTCTGGCAGCATGGAGGAGGAGAGCCGACTGGCAAACCTGGCGCGTCTGCTCGGTGGTGAGCGGGTATCCCCTGCTGTTGTTCGCGGTCTTGGCTTCCATGGCCTTGACGTCGAGTCGGAGCTGGTGGTCGATGATGCCTATGTGCCGACCGGGGCGGAGGCGGGGGCGGGGACTGGGGCGGGGACTGGGGCTGGTGCTGACACAGGACATGAGGTCGCAGGTAGAGCTGGGGCTGGAGCTGGGGCTGAGACCGGAGCCGAGAACATGATCGATGGCGGTAGCAAGGGTACTACGGACGATGGCGGTGACCGAGTCGAGACTGAGACTGATGATGGCTCTGTGCTCTCGACAGACAGTGCCGGATTGTACGCCAAGTACGCTGGCCTGCGGCTGAGGGTCTGGCAGGTCGCGCTTGGTGTCCTGCCCGAGGAGACGGCGCGGTGGGGAGCAGCGGAAGACGAGGCAGCGCGGACGTATCGCGACTTTGTCGATCTGTTCACGCGCGAGGGCGAGTTTGTACGTGAGCGGGGGAGGGGGGGGGGGGGGGGGGGTATGGGGCATCGAGAGCGAGGCATCGAGGGCAGGAGAGGAAAGTGATAGGATGCGACTCACATGCTGCCCGTGCTACAGCCGCCCGCCGACAGCGAGAGCGAGGAGTTCACGGTCTACACCCAGATCAGGGCTGACGTGGAGCGGACGTGGCCCAAGGTCCCGTTTTTCCAGGTTGGCGACAGTGGGCTGGGCGAGGAGGAGGAGCGGTTCCACGACGAGTCGCTGACGCGCATCCTGTGGGTCTATGCCAAGCTCAACTCGGGCATCGCATACGTGCAAGGCATGAACGAGCTAGTGGCCATGCTCTTGTTTGTGGCGGCGGTTGATACGCCTGAAGGGGCGGCGTCGGCCCGGCCGATGGCCGAGCGTAGCGCGTCGCGTGCGACGGTGACCGCTGCCGAGCCGCGCGCCTTCTGGCTCTTTACCAACCTCATGTCCGAGATTAAGGAGCTCTTTGTCTCGCAGCTCGACTACTCGGACTCGGGCGTCATGGGCGCTATCAAGGCCATCGAGGCCGAGCTCCAGTGGTTCGACTTTGAGCTCTTTGAGCACCTGCAGAAGAATCACATTGACCCGCGGTTCTACGCCTTCCGCTGGCTCACACTGCTCCTCACCCAGGAATTCCCGTTCGCCACCAGCCTCCGGCTCTGGGACGCGCTCTTCTGCGACGGGCACCGCTTTGCCTTTCTTCGCCACTTTTGCGTCGCCATGCTCATCGCCATCCGCGCGCGGCTGCTGGACGCTGAGTTTGCAGCCATGGTCTCGCTCCTCCAGCACTACCCGCCCGAGGACGAGGTCCCGTTTGCGGTCCTCTTTGAGCTCGCTTGCTCCATCGCTGACCGCTCGTACCGCTCGCTCGCAACCTACGACAAGGTCTGCGAAGGGCCGCTCGACAGGCAAATGGGCACCGTCGAGTGGGTCCCGTTCTGGGCCGTCCTCGCCCTCGCACCGTCGCGAGACCGTGCCACCATCTTTCTGTACAAGGAAAAGTCCAAGACCGCCATCGACGAAGCCGTCGATCTCCGCGGTGCCACGCTCGAGTCGCTCACCGTCCGCCAACGCAACACGTCCAAGGGCGCTCGCCAGGCTTTTCGGCTCGCTACCACCCGTGGCAACCTCTACCTCGGCACTTTTAACCACCTTTCACCGCGTCTCGAGTGGATGGCCGCCTTTGCCCGTGTTCTCGACACCGTCACCGCCCTTGTCGACGCCCGCGACGCCAGCGCCGTCTTTGACATTTGCGCCTGGGACGCCACCTACGGCATTGCACCACCTCGCGTCGAGTCTGACCCGACCTCGCCGCTCGCAGACAGCCAGCTCGACGCATACTACGACGACCGCGCGCTGTGGGACGCCCAGCTCGCGCACTGGCCGCTCCGCGCCTCCGCTGCTGCGGCTGCGGCTGCCTCGGACGCTGCGCCTCGATAGCATGCCCTCACACAAACATCGCCAGCCATGCCTGCGTCCGTGCTGCCCACACTGCGCTAGGCGCCTTGTCGGCAGTCTGGGCCTCATCCCGCGCAAGCTGCGCCTCGGCTGGCGTCGGGAACGCCGCGAGCTCCGTGCCCGCGCCGCACGCCTCAGCCCGCGCCGCCACTCCGGCGACGGCGTCTGCCACCACATCAACCGCACCAAGCCTTGCTGCTGCACTCGCCAAAAACCGCACGTGCATCCAAAGCGATTCATGGCGAGGTGCGTCGTCGAGCCAGAGCCATGCGCGATCCAGTGCTGCCGCCAGCGTTGCCGTGTCAGCATCGTCGGCCAGCAGCTCATCGAGCAGATGCAGGGCCGACGTGTCATGGAACCGCCCATCAGCAACGTAGCCAGCGACCATCGCCATCGCGCTAGCACGCACTGCCAGGCCGCGGCAGACCCGCCTCGCGTGCGACCAGCAGTAGTAGTTGCGCGGGTAGAGATCGGCGTAAGTGAGGCAGGCGCCGAGCTCTGCCACCCGAGCATCATCGTCCTCAAGCAGCTCCTTCACCAGCCACCATCGATAGGCCCACGCTTCTGAGGACTTGGGATGCTTGCGGAAGACCATGTCCAGCACGTCCGTAACCTCGACGTCTCTCTTGAGCACGCCCGCCGAGATCAGCCTCCTCCGGACGTTCCACGCTGTTGCGTTGTCTGCATTGATCACAACAGCCACCATCGATGCGAGAACAGCATCATGGTCATCATCGACCCGCAATCGGCTCGCAGCGCCCTCAGCCAGCAGAGGAATGGTCCAGAACGGCAGCGTGAGGGTAGCCGTGCTCGAATCGATGGCAAAGAGCTGGTCAGCGGAGAGCGAGGCGAGCTCACCCGCGGGTAGAGGTGAGGTGTGGGCAAAGGCGAAGCTCTGTGGCTGCAACGTGGTCAGTGCGTGGGTAAAGGCGGTGTACACTGCATCGGTGGTGGCCATGTGGGTGGTGGCGGCGGTGGCGGTGGTGGCGCGAGTGGAGTGAGTGGCGGCCCGACCCGTTCGCGCACCCGAGCCAGCCCGCGCGATGATGGTGGGCTATGGGGGTGATAAGAGTTTGAAGGCGTTGCAAATCAGAGTGCGCTCGCTACAAGATGGCTGGGAGGACGGCCAGAAGCGCAGTGTGCAGGCTTGTGGCAGCGAAATAGGCCATGGGGGTGAGGACCCGCTGGCAGGCAAAGGCAGCGGTGGCGCGGGCGACGCGTGCAGGCGTGGCGATAAAGACCAGACTGGAGGTGTCGAGCACTGCTGCAGTGGCGGTGTAGCCTAGCGTGATGCCCTTGAGACTCAAGCTCGTGGCGGAGACCAATGCACTGGTGATCGGGCTCGGTAGTGCAGCACTGGCAAGGCGAGCAGCTGCGGTGAGCTTGGTCACCGCCGTGGCCGCGACAGGCGCAACAACCACTTCGGCGAGAGTGGCGTAGCCCGGAAGATAGCCTAGGATGCTGTGGAGATAAATCACGGCTCTGGTGACCGGATCAGCAAGCAGGTAGTACCCGATCGATGCGCCGAGAAAGACGTACAATGGGCCAAAGATGCCGTTCGAGGTGAGGACGCCGTAGATCGAGCAAAAGTGGCCGCCGTAGTACTGAGCAGGCGCATCAGCATTGTAGTAGGAGCAGAACCAGCAGTATTGGGTTCGGCAGACGCCGCACGTCATGTGTGAGCATCCCCCGTCTTTGTAGACCGGCGCCTTGCATCCGGGGCAGCGACGGGTCCACACTGCCTTCCACACATCCGACATCGATGGAAGAAGCCAGCTGGCGATCGCGGCGGCGTAGCGGACCGGGGCAAGGAGCTTGCCCGGTAGCGAGGCCTTGGAAACAGCAGTGTGCGCGGCTGCTAGCCGGCGGCCGAGGACAGCAAGCTCCGAGGCCAATATCGACTCTTCCGCGGCCGCGTGCCACGCATGGTACTGGGCGCGATCTTGCTCCGACAGCTGCGACAGCGCATATTCGCGGTCGAGCACCTGCGAGCACATCGGACACAGGAACTCGGAGTGAATGCCGAGCCGATGGATGGTCGCACTCAGCGAGAGCGAGAGGCACGGCTTGCAGCACTTGCAGGAATTCGACTCGGAGTGGCCTCCGATCTCCACCATGTCCTGCGGCTGGACTGCACCAGAGTAACAAATGTTGCAAATGTAGGATGCGGACGCGGTATCACAGCATGATACGCAGTGGCCACAGACAAAGCCACAATTGCCGCACTCGGTGTCCGTGATGGGGATCGCACAGTTGTCGCACAGCCTGGCAGCGTTTCCACAGCACTCGGAGCATCGCCCGCAGCTCGCATCGTCGCAAACCGTGCAGGCCCATGGATCTGTTCCGGCCAGCATACAGCGACACACCTCGCAACGTCCCTCAGTGCCGGTCGATGCTGATGATGCATCCGCCCCCGCCGACGACTTCAGCTCGTTAACGAGCGCGCTCAAGATCTGATACTCTCTCAGCGGGATCACCCCGGCCACAAGCCGATCCTGGTTGTTGTCAATGGAATCCGCAGCGTCGTGCTCAGTATGCTCGCCGGCAAGGAGCTCCTCGGCATCGAGTTCGACTGCGTCTCTGGTGTCTCCTGCGCCGTGGTTGTTTGCATCGATGCTTCGACCCGCGACAGGATCGATGCTTCGACCCGCGACAGGATCGATGCTTCCACCCGCGACAGGATCGATGCTTCCACCCGCGACAGGATCGATGCTTCCACCCGCGACAGGATCGATGCTTCCATTGCCAGCAGCATCATCTGGACGGACCTCCCCGTCAGCAGCCTCCACAGCAGTCGACGACAAGCTCTCCGTCTCTACCACCAACACATTGCTCTTCCAACCCTCAATGTCATCCATGTCGGCTTTCAGCTGGGAATGCCGCTTTGTCGGATGTGTGTGAGTAGGCAACGCGGACGAGTTGCGTGTTACGCCCGAAGCTGTTTCGACGCCTGCCGCCAATTCGGCCACGCACCCTGCCGCACATACTGCCACCCCCCCCCCCCCCCCCCACACACACACACATCGCATCCATCGAATCCATCGCATCTGTCGCACTTGTTGAGAGGATCATTGAGCATCGGCCGTACTTGACGTCTTTCTCCCCATGTCCGTCCACCCGGGAGATCACCCGCACTGCCACCACCACCACCACCACCGCCACCACCGCCACCACCGCCACCACCGCCACTGCCACTGCCAGTGCCATCGACCAACCACTCCTTCGGCATCCCCATAGCGCCATACTCCATCCGATCGGTGGCTATCCCCGTCCCGTCCCCTCGATCTCGATCTCCCTGGCAGAGACAGATCCCTTGACGGACTCTGCTCCTGCTCCCTGTCCCCAGACACATCACCACCTCCACCACCACCACCACCACCTTTCTCTCCCTCTCTCTCTCGTGATGGCTGTTGCTGCAGCACGGTGTGTGGTGGCTGCGGCTGCGGCCATGGGCCCTACACGCGGACGGGTGCGGTTGCGGTCGCCGACCGAGGTCATGGTGAGCAACGTCGAGGCAGCCAATGCCATGTCGCCGACCATGATGCTGGACTTTGCGGATGTGGTGACGGAGCTGGAAGGGTATGCCGAGGATGCCCAAGGTCTGGTTGATCCGCTCATTATCCGCGGAGATCCCAAGGGCCGCGTCTTTTGCGCTGGCGCAGACGTCAAGGCCTGCGCGCCGCTGCTGGCCGACGCCGACGGTCGGATGGCCATGGCCACACTGATGCACGACACGCTCTCGCGGCTGCATGCTCTTCCGCTGTTGGTGGTGGCTGCCATCGATGGCGGCGCCTTTGGCGGAGGTGCCGAGCTGGCCACTGCGGCCGATGTGAGGGTCCTCGCAGCCGACGCCCGCATTGTCTTTGTCCATGCCACCCGCGGGATGAGCCCGGGATGGGGCGGTGCCGCACGGCTCAAGCGCCTTCTTCCACCCGAAGCCGCCATGCGGCTCATCCTCACGGCAACGCCGATCACGCCTGACTCTCCGTGGGCGCCGTGGCTGGTCGACTGCGTGGCACAGGCTGACGATGCGTCGGCCGTCGACGCCGCCGCCTCGTGGCTGGCCGCCAACCCACAGCTCGCCGACGCCGGCGTTGTGGCCAAGTTTAAGAAGCTCTTTCGCGCCGAGGAGCTCGCGCGGGAGTTGGCGACTGAAGCCACAGTCTTTGCGTCGTAGTCGTTTACGCTGCCGTCTGCGGCGCCTTGGTCCTCCGGATCTTGTCCATGATGGCGTGCGAGAGCCGCATGCGCGCGGCCACGTCCTTGTGGGCAAAGGTGAGGGCGAGAATGTCCGAGCCGAGGTCCGGGTCGGCGAGAGCGACGGTGGCATAGCGGACGGCGCGCTTGAGGACGGCAACCGCAAAGCCCGGTACGGCATGCCCGCTCTTGGCGAGGTGGACAACTTGGTGCAGGAGTGCAAAGGCGTGCTTGCGGTGGCCGTGGCGGAGCGCAGCAGTGACAACTTGTGAGACCAGGAGCGAGGATGGCGGCGAGCCCGAGGCCAAAGCCCGCGAGAGGTACAGCTGCAGGATTTCGTCGGCCAGCTGTGGCGCGTTGCCAGTCTCGCGAAGGAGCCGTGTGAGGTACCAGATCTGCGCCTCGGCCGAGAGCGGGCCTGAGGCCGCAACCGACTTGACGACGTCGACGAGCCGGGTGGCTGCGGCTGCGGCGTCATCAACGGCGATGGCCAACCCGCCGCTGCCGGTCAACTTGGCGCAGCGCGGCAGCGAGTCAAGAGCGCTTAGAACCTTGGCACGTTCGTCCTCGTCAACGTGGTAGACGTCCAGCTCGTTGAGCTCGTCGAGCGCCTCGGGCGAGAACATAACCTCGGGCGAGAGGTTGAGCAAATGGAAGACGGGGCGGACCGCGCGCTGGACCAGTAGCGCGTCGGTCGCGGTCCCGATCGGGTCGGCCAGCCACGGCCGCTGCGCGCTTGCCTCGACCGAAAGCTGCTGCACCACCGCCGTTGCCGCGTCAGTCGCCGAGCAGCTTGCAAGAGCATAGACGATACCAGCGTTGGCGGCGGGGAGGCGGGCAATGTGCGCACCGCGAGCTTCGGCAGCCGCAGTTCGCATCTGCTCAAAGTGGCCGAGAACAAAGCCCGAGAGCCGATCCGGCGACCGAGCCTGGCTTGCTACAACCGACGCAAGAAGCGCGGCGCGGGCCGCGGGTGCGGCCGCAGCCTCGTCACTTTGCAGTAGCCGGTGCAGCAGCCCCTCCTGGTCGTTGTAGTGGGTAAAAGTACCGAGCGCCTCGAGCCGCGCAGCATGGAGTGCCACGTGAGCGGGTGAGTCGAGGGCGTCAGCAAGGTTCGAGCCACGGATTCGAGTCTCGAGCTTCTCAAAGGCGGCAACTTTGCGACCCTTGGTGTAGGTAGCGCGGACAAGCGCTTCATGGACGGCCGCATCAACGGGTGCAGTGTCGCCGACGTCGAGGACACGTGGGAGGCGGGCAGTAACGCCGTCACGGGCACAGGCACGGGCGTAGGCGAGCGCAACTTTGGGCGACGGCGACGCGCCGGCGTCGAGCAGCTGGTTGAGATGGGTCCCGAGCGTGCGTGCCGGCTCGGAGTGCGCACGAAGCGCAAAGAGCGCGGCCCATGCGGTGTCGGTCAGCGGGACTGCGAGCCGATCTAGCGCCCGGTACGTCTTCTCGGCGAGATCGCGGGCAGGGCCGGCAGCAGACGAAGCGCCCCGTACCGCTGCAGCCAGCTCGACGAGGACCAGCTCAACCGCCCGCGGTGACGGCACAATCAGCAGAGCGCCAGGCACGTCGTTGAGGAGGGTGGCGTGGACGCGGGCGAGGGCGTCGACGGTGGCGTCTGGGCTGAGCGCCCCGGCGCGACGGGCCGACGCCACCAGACTCACCACATGTGAGTGGATGTGCACGCCCTGGACCCGAGCATAGTTGGCAGCATCTGCCGCCGCCGCCAGCTCTGCTGACGGAGCCGATCGCATGCTCGAACTGCCCGACAGTACGGCATGAACCATGGTCTGCAGAGCCGGGCGGAGATGAGCCAGAGCAGACCACGCCGACTCGAGAGCGGCATCGGCGAGGTCGGCGACACCGTCCTGGGGCACTTTGGCCCACGCCCAGCTTCCAGCGCACTTGGCAAGGGCGGCGATGGTGACCCGCCCGAGCCTGATGGTCGCCAGCGGCGAGTCGGTGGCGCCGGACCTCGCCACGGCCGACTCGCCGACCGCTGCCATGGCCAACACATCCTCGGGCGAGACTGCAGCCTTGGCCATCCCATCTAGCTTTCGACCCAATCTCCGCGCTGCCGCTGCCACCCGTCGCCGCGTCGCACCGCCACCATGACTCTGGTGGTCTGTCGCGTCCCTCGTCGCCGCCGCTCGCCGCGCCCGCTGACGGGCCCGTCCGGCCTGCCACACCGAAGCCATAGAGGTGGCTCGAGCTAGGGATGACACATGTCTCTGTACGAGTGAGAGACCCGTGGAGAGGCGGAGCATGTGGGAGAGAGAGTGGAGTGGGTGGAGTGGGTGAGGGGAGGGAGGGGGAGCAATCGGTGGAGGTGGGGTGGGATAAAGGGGGGGGGGGGGGGGGTTATGGCCATGATGCGGTCTATGATGACCATGATGCGGTCTATGATGTCCATGATGCTGCCTATGATGGCCATGATGCGGCCTATGATGGCCATGATACTGCCCGCGATGGCCATGATACTGCCCGCGATGGCCATGATGCTAGCCATGAACGGCATTGGCCCATACAACTGCTTCTCAACCAAGCCCCCCCCTCAAGGTTGCTCTACGTGTTCAATCGTTCTCCACCGATATGCCCCTCCCCCTCCCTCCCTGGCCTTGGTCAGCAGACAAACGACGCGTCCCATCTTCGCCGTGACGACGACCAGCATGCCGACAGCGACCTCTGCCACCCCCCCCCCCCCCCCCCCTCCCTTCTCTCACCACTCAACTTTGTTGCAGGGCATAGTCAGTATGCTTGGCCTGGGAGTGACACGGAATGTTGTGCAGCATGCAGTGCGTGCGGGTGCGGTTGCTGGAGGCGCGGTGAGGTGGGCGACGGCGACGGCGGCTCGGGAAGGTACGGCGACCGAGCCCAAGCCGGTCTACCTCGACTACGCTGCAACGACACCGATGGACCCACGGGTGCTCGACGCCATGCTCCCGCACATGGTGGAGAACTTTGGCAACTCGGGCTCGCGGACTCATGCCTATGGCTGGGAGTCGGAGGATGCTGTGGAGGAGGCCCGGGCTTCGGTGGCTGAGCTCATCGGTGCCTCGCCCAAGGACATTGTGTTTACCTCGGGCGCTACCGAGTCGAACAACATCGCTGTCAAGGGCGTCCCGCGCTTCTACTCGCGCTCGAAGAAGCACGTCATCACCACTCAGATCGAGCACAAGTGCGTGCTCGACTCGTGCCGCGCCCTCGAGCGTGAGGGCTTTGACGTCACCTACCTCCCCGTCCAGACGAACGGCCTCATCGACATGGCCGAGCTCGAGGCATCCATCCGCGACGACACGGCTCTCATCTCCATCATGGCTGTGAACAACGAGATCGGCGTGACCCAGCCCATTGCCGACATCGGCGCCCTCGCCAAGTCGCGCAAGGTCTTCTTCCACACCGACGCTGCGCAGATGTTCGGCAAGATGCCCATCAACGTCGACGACATGAACATCGACCTGCTCTCCATCTCGAGCCACAAGATCTACGGGCCCAAGGGTGTGGGTGCACTGTACGTCCGCCGCCGCCCGCGTGTCCGCCTCGACCCGGTCTTCTCAGGCGGCGGACAGGAGCGCGGCATCCGCTCTGGCACCTCCCCACCGATCTGGTGGTCGGCCTCGGCGCGGCAGCCAAGGTGGCGTCCGAGGAGATGGCTTACGACTCGGCCCATGTGGCCGCGCTCTCGGAGCGGCTCACCCGCGGCATCCTCGATGCCATTCCCGAGGTCGAGATCAACGGCGACCCCGTGGCGCGGTACCCCGGCCTGATGAACTACTCGTTTGCCTACGTTGAGGGCGAGTCGCTCCTCATGGCGCTCAAGGACATCGCCATCTCGTCCGGCTCGGCGTGCACCTCGGCCTCGCTCGAGCCGTCGTACGTTCTCCGCTCGCTGCAGGTCTCGGAGGACCTTGCCCACTCCTCGCTCCGCGTCTCGCTCTCGCGCTTCTCCACTGTCGAGGAGGTCGACCACACCATCGCCCTCCTCAAGGGCGCCGTCGAGCGCCTCCGCGACATGTCGCCGCTGTGGGAGCTGGTCCAGGAGGGCGTCGACCTCTCGACCATCAAGTGGACCGCCGACCACTAAACTGATTCAGCCAGACAGACCACTGCTTGCTTGCCGCCGCCCAGTACATACGCAGTTGCGGTGAGTGCGGCTGCGGCTTGCGGGTGCGGTTTGGACCACTTCTCCCGCACCGGTTGTCAGCCATGAGCAACACGACCATTGGCTTGGTGGACCCCAAACTGGAGGTACGTAGGCACCCGTGGAGTAAAAGGCACTACATATTAAGGAAGTTACCGTGCCTTGGAGAGGCGGCATGTGTGGCTCTTTCCCTGTGCGTGGCTCCCCAAGTGTCTCCTCCTGTGCGTGTGTGTGTGTGTATGTATCCAGTTGCGGTGGATCAAATGCACGTTTGGCATTTGCTGCGACGTTTGTGACCAGTTGTCTTGACCAGATGGTGACTAGCTGGGCACTTGGCCTCGGCAGACTCACGGATACTAATGTCGTCCTGTGCTCTGGGTACCATGGTGTAGGACACGTCGGTGGCGGCGTTTATCTCGTCGTTGACGCTCAATGGTAGTGTGGCGGTGATCTGCCTCATTGCCTTCTCGGTGGTACGGAAAAAGTTCCCCACGGTGTATGATCCGCGGCGACGGCTCCTTGGCGTTGACCCCAACGTTTTGGCGGCCACGCCTCCGCTGACCGAATCGCTCTTTGGGTGGATCTTCCAGGTCCTGCGGATGGAAGACTCGGTCATGCTCGAGTCGGTCGGCCTCGACGGCGTGATGTACATCAAGTTTTTGGAGACGGCGACCAAGTTCTTCTGCGCAGCGTGCGTGGTCGGGCTCGGCATTCTCATGCCGATCAACTTTTCGGCTGACCCGCCCGAGGACAAAAAGCAGCAGGGCCTGGACAAGGCGTCGATGGCCAACGTCGATCCGAACCAGAAGAACCTGCTGTGGGCGCACACGCTTGCGGTTTGGTTCTTCACGCTCCTGCTCTTCTACTTTCTCAACAAGATGTACAAGTTCTACTACGCGCAGCGGATCAAGTTTCTGGTGGCACGGCGACCTGAGTGGTACTCTGTGCTGGTGCAAGATGTGCCCGAGAACAAGCGCGATGCAGCGAGTCTCGAGGCCTTCTTCCGCAAGCGGTACGGCGACGAGGTGTACTCGGTCATGATGGCACACGAGACGACCGCACTCGACAAGCTGGTGAAGGAGCGCGAAGAGGTGGTGCGCAAGCTCGAGAACGCGCACTTTACCCACCTCAAAAAGGAGGAGCGGCCACAGCACCGCCAGATGGGTGGGATTCTGGGTAAGATCTGCTGCTGCTGCGGCTCCAAGGTCGACTCGATTGATTACTACACCGAGGAGCTGGAGCGGCTGAACGCAGAGATTTTGGAGGAGCAGGCTGCCGAGCACAAGGTTACGCCTTCAGGCTTTGTTTCGTTCCGATCGCTGTCTGCGGCGGTGTCTGCGGTGCAAACGCTGCAGACGGAGGACCCGATGCACTGGACACTGGAGCGCGCACCCGCGCCCATCGACGTCTACTGGCCCAGCCTGGGTATGGACGGGCGGAAGCGCAAGGCGCAGGGCCTGATCATTTCGGTCCTCGTCTTTTTCCTGGTGGTCTTTTGGGCCATTCCGGTGTCTGCGCTGGCGGTGATGGCCAACTTTAACAAGTTGGCCGAGACGTTCCCGGTCCTCGAGCCGGTCATCACGTTTAGCCCTGCGCTCATTGGGTTTGTGCAGGCGCTTGTGCCGACGATCCTGCTGTTGGTCTTTATGAGCTTGCTGCCAAAGATTCTGTTGACGTTCGGCAAGAAGGAGGGCATCGCGTCCAACGCCGAGCTGCAAAAGTCGGTCATGATCCGGTTCTTCACCTTTCAGCTCTTCAATGTGCTCCTTGTGGTGACGCTCGCTGGCTCGTTCCTTGGCGTGGCGTCTGAGCTCGCCGAGGGCCCATTCACGGTCATCTCGCTGCTGGGGTCGTCGATTCCGGCCGTGGCCAACTTTTACGTGGCGTACGTGCTGCTCCAAGCACTGTCGGGCTTCCCACTTGAGCTGCTGCGGCCTGTGCCACTCATTCTCGGCGAGCTGAAGCGGCGACGGGCACTGACGGCGTACCAGGAGCGGTCTGCGTGGCACCCTGGTGAGCTTTTCTACGGCGGCGAGATTGCGAAGCATCTTGTTGTCTTCTACATTGGGATCATTTTCTCGTTTATCGCGCCTGTGGTCCTCCCCGTCACGGCACTGTACTTTGGGCTCGGTCTACTCGTGCGTCGCCATCATGTGGCTTACGTGTATGTGGCGCCGTTCGAGGCCGGCGGCTCGTTCTGGCCGCGGATGTTCAACCGGATTCTTGCGGGCGCGGTCATGTCGCAGCTGACGGCAATGGGCATCCTCTCCATCAAGGAGTCGCCGCTCGGCTCGCTCATCATCCCGCTCCCGATCATGACGCTCATCTTTGCGCGGTACGCGCGGCGGGCGTATGAAACGCCGACCCAATTTGCGCCGCTCGGCATCACAGCTGACGTCGACAACGGAATCGATGCGGTCTCGGAGTCGACTGGGCTCGTTGTGGCTACCCCCGACCGGACCAAGGACCTGCTTGACTTTACGTTCCTGGACAACCAGTACGTGCAGCCGTCGGTCAACGCGCCTCCAGTGCCACCGTCGATCATCGGCGACGAGGCTGCTGTCGACGAGCTCCTCAAACCACACTTTGGGTGCAGGACGGCGGCGAAGGCGGCGCTGGCGCAAGCGATGGCGCAGGCAGCGTTGCGGCCGATGCTGGCGCGCCACCTCGTACCACCGGTGCGGGCAACGCGAACCACATCACTCTCGACAGGTCGGCGCCGGTGGTCGTTGCAGAGTCGTCGAGCTCGGGCGAGTCGGTCTCGTCCACGTCGTCGTCTTCGGTGGCGTCGTGAGCAGCGCTTACTCGAGCGGGATCTCGCCGCGAAAGACGGCGTCGGCGATCTCGGCATATCGCTTGGAGGTAAATGAATATGCTGGGGCATTGGATGGCTTGCTGGGGTAAAATGCACCGGGGCCGGGGCCGACAGTCTCGCGACGATCTGGATGACGGGAACGGATAGATGGTGCATTCGCCTGGTTCTTGCCGATGTCCGAGTCGACCATGTACTTGGGGCCGGGCGATGAGTCGGACTCCTTTTGGCGATGACGGGACCGCATCGAAGCCGCGGGCGCATTGCCGATGGATGACGGGATGTTGTACGCCGGGCCGGGTGATCCGTCCTCGTACTTGACAGGGTGACGGGAACGGATAGATGGTGCATTCGCCTTGTTCTTGCCGATGTCCGAGTCCACCATGTACTTGGGGCCGGGGGACGAATCGCTTTCCTTTTGGCGATGACGGGACCGGATCGAAGCCGCAGGCGCATTGCCAATCGACGATGGGATGTTGTACGCCGGGCCGGGCGATCCGTCCTCGTACTTGACAGGGTGACGGGAGCGGATAGATGGTGCATTCGCCTTGTTCTTGCCGATGTCCGAGTCGACCATGTACTTGGGGCCAGGCGATGAGTCGGACTCCTTTTGGCGATGACGGGACCGCATCGAAGCCGCAGGCGCATTGCCAATCGACGACGGGATGTTGTACGCCGGGCCGGGCGATCCGTCCTCGTACTTGACAGGGTGACGGGAGCGGATAGATGGTGCATTCGCCTTGTTCTTGCCGATGTCCGAGTCGACCATGTACTTGGGGCCAGGCGATGAGTCGGACTCCTTTTGGCGATGACGGGACCGCATCGAAGCCGCAGGCGCATTGCCAATCGACGACGGGATGTTGTACGCCGGGCCGGGCGATCCGTCCTCGTACTTGACAGGGTGACGGGAACGAATAGATGGTGCATTCGCCTTGTTCTTGCCGATGTCCGAGTCGACCATGTACTTGGGGCCGGGCGATGAGTCGGACTCCTTTTGGCGATGACGGGACCGGATCGAAGCCGCGGGCGCATTGCCGATGGATGACGGGATGTTGTACGCCGGGCCGGGTGATCCGTCCTCGTACTTGACAGGGTGACGTGACCTGATGGACGGTGCGGTGTCCCTATTTTTGCCAATCGAGGACTCCACCATGTACTTGGGGCCGGGGGACGAGTCACTCTCCTTTTGGCGATGACGGGACCGCATCGAGGCTGCCGGGGCGTCGCCAATCGACGACCGGATGTTGTACGCCGGGCCGGGCGATCCGTCCTCGTACTTGACAGGGTGACGTGACCTGATGGACGGTGCGGTGTCCTTGTTCTTGCCAATCGAGGACTCCACCATGTACTTGGGGCCGGGGGACGAGTCACTCTCCTTTTGGCGATGACGGGACCGCATCGAAGCCGCAGGCGCATTGCCAATCGACGACGGGATGTTGTACGCCGGGCCGGGTGATCCGTCCTCGTACTTGACAGGGTGACGGGAACGGATAGATGGTGCATTCGCCTTGTTCTTACCAATCGAGGACTCCACCATGTACTTGGGGCCGGGGGACGAGTCACTCTCCTTTTGGCGATGACGGGACCGCATCGAGGCTGCCGGGGCGTCGCCAATCGACGACGGGATGTTGTACGCCGGGCCGGGTGATCCGTCCTCGTACTTGACAGGGTGACGTGACCTGATGGACGGTGCGGTGTCCTTGTTCTTGCCAATCGAGGACTCCACCATGTACTTGGGGCCGGGGGACGAGTCACTCACCTTTTGGCGATGACGGGACCGCATCGAAGCCGCAGGCGCATTGCCAATCGACGACGGGATGTTGTACGCCGGGCCGGGCGATCCGTCCTCGTACTTGACAGGGTGACGGGAACGGATAGATGGTGCGGTGTCCCTATTTTTGCCAATCGACGACTCCACCATGTACTTGGGGCCAGGCGATGAGTCGGACTCCTTTTGGCGATGACGGGACCGCATCGAGGCTGCCGGGGCGTCGCCAATCGACGACCGGATGTTGTACGCCGGGCCAGGTGATCCGTCGTCGTACTTGACAGGGTGACGTGACCTGATAGATGGTGCGGTGTCCTTGTTCTTGCCAATCGACGACTCGAGCATGTACTTGGGGCCGGGGGACGAGTCGCTTTCCTTTTGGCGATGACGGGACCGGATCGAAGCCGCAGGCGCCTTGCCAATCGACGACGGGATGTTGTACGCCGGGCCGGGTGATCCGTCCTCGTACTTGACAGGGTGGCGGGAACGGATAGATGGTGCGGTGTCCTTGTTCTTGCCAATCGACGACCCCACCATGTACTTGGGGCCAGGCGATGAGTCGGACTCCTTGACCCGATGCCGAGACCGGATGGATGCAGCAGGCGCCTTGCCGATGGTAGTAGGGACCGAGTAGTATGGAGCGTTGACAGCAGCCGGACGATCAACCTTGCGCCCCCTCAGCGCCGGCCCCTCGCGGGTACCAAACTCGGACGGACGGGCGTAGGCTGCGGGGCCTGGGCCGACTGTGGCCTTGGCACCGAACCTCTGCGGGAAGAGAGCCTTCATGGTGTACGCCCTGGCTGGAAGACCCTTGATGTTCGGCAGCTTACTCATACTGCCGCCCGCTCTACTTGCTCTGCACCGGCGAAACAAGTGTCCTGGTCAAGGTATGGGTATGGCCGTTTGACGCACACCTCGTCTGCTCTGCCCTCCCTCCCGCAGCTGTCACTGGCCAAGTACGTTGGCAAGGTACGTTGGTGCCAGATTGGCCAATGTCCCGGCGGAGTTTGACTCTACGCCGATACGAAAAATTGTATCGCTCTCGTCCTTGCCGTGCACACAGCCATACGGTTTACGAGTCACCACCGCCGCCGCCACCACCGCCATCGCCGCCTTTGTCGCCGCCTCCACCGCCACGGCGTCCATTGCGCCAATTACGATGACGGCTGCCGCGTCCTCTGCGCCCACCGCGCCCACCGCGCCCGCCGCGCCCTCCGCGCCCTCCGCGCCCTCCTTCGCCTCGGGAGCGATTCTTCGTACCCTGGCCCTGGCTCGATGCTTTCTGTCGGCCGCGTTTTGCGCCGTCGTTTGCACCACGGCCGCGCCGACCTCCGCGGCCACGATTGCCATCATTGTTGGTCTTGGTCGATCTGTTCTGTCCGTTGCCTTGCTGGCTGCGGCCCTTGCCACCCGACCGGCCTTTGCGGCCACCGCCGCCGTTCCCGCGGCCACCAAAAGCAGGCACCGGCGGCTTGACAACTTCGATGGCACCTTTGGTGTCGATGACAGCGGCAAAGGTGCCTCCACCGGCGAGCAGCTCATGCGCGCGGAGAAACTCGCTTTGGATATGGTCCGAGGACTCCGGGCGGAGAACGCGACCGAGGTTGTGGGTGGGGATGAAAGGATCCTCGATCTCGAGCATGGCAGTCTTGGGCGCAACAAACTTAATCTTCTCACCGCCGCGCTTGGTCTTGCCCCATGCTTTGACCGCCTTGGGCATTGGCGTCCCGAGCCGGATGCACACCACGTACTTGGCCGAGTCAAAGACGTGCCCGTAGTAGTGAAAGAAACCAAGAAGGAGCTCGGCGAGCCGCGGGTGCTCGGCAGCGGGTGTATCAGGTGCCTCACCAAAGTAGATGTTGTTGCCCTCAAACGGGAGCGTGTGGTTGAGCACGTCAGCGAGGGCGATGGCGCCGTTAGGCCCGGTCCCGGTTGGGACTTGCCGCGGCTGCAGCACACCACGGATCTGTAGGTAGAAGATGACGAGAATGACGTACGCGTACGAGGAGAGCGAGCCTGCCGACGGCTCGTTGATGTTGCGGGCCTTGGACCAAATCTTGACCGCAAGCGCCAGCTGCCTGGCAACAGGTGCGTCGTCCATGTACTCGGCAAGCAGCTGCGAGTTGAAGACCGGGAGCAGGTTGTTGATCGAGACGTCGAGGTCGAGCGCAGGCTGGTGGCCGAAAGAGGCCTTGACGATGGGAACTTTAGCGCCGCCGATGAACAAGACGTCATGGAGGCCATGCTTGCGCTTCATGAACTGGTTGCGGATTTTCTTGAGCAGGGCACCAGCCTTGGTCCGCGTCCCCGACAGATGTTGTGGGACCTCTAGCGCCACGTCGAGGTCGGCCATACCCAGCGCCAGTCCGTTGGATGATGAGCCAAAGACGTGGAGACGGACACATGGTTCGGGCCCGCTTGCTCCGTGTTGCGACTCGTCCGACGCCAGGATGCATGACCCGCTGTAGCTCCGCGACATCAGGCCGTCCAGGATGTTGACCACCACGCCGAGCGCCGCCGTCTGTACCTTCCGCATCTTGGTCGTCGGTTCTTTGCTCTGCAGCTTGCGGCGGATCTCATGCTCCACGTTGGCCGCCCATCCGCCACTAGGCAACACCAGCTGAGGCCCATTGTCCATCATTGGCACCCATTCGCTGTCACTTACGTTGACGCCCGGCCAAGGCGCGAGGAACCGAATCCGCTCGTCCATCACCGGCTCCGGCTCCGGCTCGGCCTCGGTCTCGTCCTCGTCCTTTTTCTTCTTCTTCCTACGATTGCGCTTCTTCTTCTTCTTCTTGGGCTGTTCCGCGGGCTCGAGCGGAAGGATCATGGGCGTGCCAACATGAAGCTTGACAAAGTGCACCGCCGCCGACCGCACGTCGCCCGCCATGACCATGACCATCTCTGCACCATCGTCATCATCATCATCGTCATCATCACCATCGTCATCGTCATCGTTTTCATCATTGTTCCCGTCCTCGTCCACGTCGTCACCATAATTGTCATCCGCATCATCGCCAGCAACCACAGAAGGTCCGTGTGTCGCACCGGCTCCATCCGCTTCATCCGCTTCATCCGCTCCATCAACTCCATCAACTCCATCGGCACCGTCCGGACTATTGGATGCGCCTGGACCGTCAGCATCAAGCCAGACGCGCTCGAACAAAGCTCTGCGCAGGCGGGAGGAGAGCTTCTCACCGCAACCGAGGGCAGTGCCTGGAAGGTGGTGTGTGTCCCCGGACGAGGGGTGGAGGAAGGCGTCGTACACAGCGCGTGCGCCTGGGATACTCATTCCTGGTGGTGGTGGTGGGGGGGGGGGGGGTCGGGTGTGGTCACCGCCGTCAGCGTGGTCAGACGGACTTGACGAGTTGGCGCCGAAGGGAGGGAGGTGCCTGGCGGGCGTGACGGTCGGTCGGATGGGTATGGGCTGGACGATGAGGGGTTTGGAACGAGTTGAGCCAGATCAAGAGCTGAGGGGAGATGATGAAGATGATGATGAAGAGGTGGATGATGATAATGTGTGCGTGTGATGTATGTGGGGAATCTAGGGTGAGGATCGGATCGGATGGGGGGGGGGGGGGGGGGGGGGCGATGAGCAGGCACTAACACAGCGATGGTCCATCTGACCTGGCGCACACCATCCCCATACATCCACCCAGCCAAGTACAACAGACATGACCATACCAATCTCCTCATATGGTCTCTGAGTTAGCCGTAGCCGCACACACCCATCGCCATCACATCCCATTCCGTCGCACCGTCCGCCCCTTCAACTGTCTGCCCACCGGCAACGGACCACGCAGCCCAGGCACGGCAAGGCCACCGCATCATTGCCACCACCATCCAACTCCGCCCAACCTCATCCCCTCTTAGCCAGGCACGACAGCGGCAACAACGACGACCAATGCCCCGTGTGGCACCCCGGACAGTGCGACGTGCGCAGCAGGCTGGGCGTGGTGGTGGTGGTGGTGGTGGGTCGAGGCGAGCGAGTCAGACTGGCGGCCGCGGGGGTGATGCTCTTGAGGCTGCGCGCAAGGCCAAGCGACGGCGAATGCGGACAAACACGGCTGCAAACGGAGGTATGCTGACACGCAAGTATGGATCTCCTGCGGCTGCTCGCATTGCCACGCTCCTGGCAACCATGGACGATAACGAGAAGGCCAGGTCCAAGGCCAGCCGCTCGTCATCGCAGCGCGCGGCGGGCAAGAAGAGCAAGTCGGCTCGCAAGGGCAAGGGCAAGGGCAAGGGCAAGGGCAGGACGTTGCGAGCTTCAAGGCAGAGGCGGCGATCGCGCCACAACTCGGACGAATCTTATCAGTTTGTCGAGTACGACGTAACGCTCAAGGCGGGCTCGTCGTCGTCGTCGTCGTCATCGTCCTCATCCCCGTCGGCCACGCTCTCCTCGGACGATGACAGGACAATAGACTTTGAGGACTCGCAGCCAGAGCTTGCAGTGCGAGCCGGCGTGACGAAGAAAAAGCGGCGGAAGCGGCGGAGAAGTGGCGGTTCCGGCCGGCGCCGACGGCGGGGTGCACGAAGCGGCAAGCGTGTGACACTCAAGTCAGCGTCGCGAACCGCAACCGCGTCTGCCAGTGGCGCCGGGTCGGACGAGGCTAGCGATGAGTCACCAGCAGGCGGTAGTGCAGCGGTGGGCCTCTCGCGCTGGCAGCGGGCCAAGCGGCGGGTGTTCGGACGAGGCAAGGCGACTGACGCCGACTCGTCGAGTAGAAGCGCGACAGCGAGCACAACCACCTCGCTGGCAGCGTCATCGTCGCATCATCCGCCTCCACCACGTCGCGAGCGGGCCGAGCCACGGCCGCGACGGACAAGTCGACGCGGGCATGGTGGCGTGCGTGTGCGGCACAGCCGGCGGCATCGGCATCGGCACTCACGCCGGCGGGCATGAATACGGCACAAGAAATACAATGAAAGCGATGGTGTGGTCTGTGTGTGTTCATTCGCTCTCCTCGCCGTCGTCCTCGCTGCTCTCGTCATAGTCGCTGACAGCGGCGGCGGCGGCCTCTGCAGCGGCCTCCTCGGCATCCATGCGGGCGATCTGGGCCCTGTAGTTGGCCTTTGAAATGGCGCGATGCTCACGGTTGGTAAGCGGCTCCTTGCCGGCGATGAGACGGACCTCGTTTGTGGTGTAGAGGTCCATGCCGCCAAAGCGATCGTCGAGGACGCGCTCGAACATCTCGTTGTAGATGGCGAGCGACTTTGCGAGCTGTGTGGCGGTCTTCTGCCAGCGGTTGAGGCGCATGTCGCGAGCCATCTTGGCGACGTCATCGCCATGCTTCTTGACAAAGGCATGCATGTCACGGAACTGCTGTGCCGAGAGCGAGCGGAAGCGGAGCGGCTTCTTCCGCTTGGCCTGCTTCTCCAGCTCTGCCACAATGTTGAGGTCCTGCAGCTTCTGACCAGGCTGAAGGGTAATGGTAGTGACACCATCTGACGACGCTGCGGCAGCCTGACGACTCTTCTTCCGATCGGCCTTGGACTGAGAGCTGTTGATGGCAATGTTCGTCGCCCGCACCAGACCGAGGTTCTTGTAGTTCTCCGTCACCGTCTTGTCCGAGTCCCACTTGCTCCGCACAATGGCATTGTTCACAAACACCTTGTCCTTCCGCTTGTTCCGACGAGAGACCTTGCCCGCATGCGACCGACGCGGCCGTGCCACAGACCGTGCCATTCTGCTTTTGTCTTGCTTTTGCTGCGTGAGGTGTGTTGGTCTTCGTCCCTAACTCCGTCCCCGCCCCCCCCTCCCTCCCCGTGCCTGGTCACCCGGTGATGGATGGCTTCTCGGATGGATGGCCTGTTGCCAATGACCAAATGGTGGACAGGGGAGGGGGGGGATGGTCTCGACATGGATGGAGTGGTTGGGAGGGGGTGATGATGATGGTGGTTGGGAGGGTGTGATGATGGTTGGGAGGGTGTGATGATGATGATGGTTGGGAGGGTGTGATGATGATGGTGGTTGGGAGGGTGTGATGATGGTTGGGAGGGTGTGATGATGATGATGGTGGTGGTTGGGAGGGCGATGATGGTGGTGGTGGTTGGGAGGGGGTGATGATGATGGTGGTTGGGAGGGTGTGATGATGGTTGGGAGGGTGTGATGATGATGATGGTTGGGAGGGTGTGATGATGATGGTGGTTGGGAGGGGGTGATGATGATGGTGGTTGGGAGGGCGATGATGGTGGTGGTTGGGAGGGCGATGATGGTGGTGGTGGTTGGGAGGGGGTGATGATGATGGTGGTTGGGAGGGGGATGATGCTGGTTGGGAGAGTGTGATGATGATGGTGGTTGGGAGGGGGATGATGCTGGTTGGGAGGGGGTTGATGGTGGTTGGGAGGGGGATGATGGTGGTCGGACGGGTGATGGCCATCAGCTGAATGATAGTGATCAGCTGGATGCCAGCCAGCAACAAGACAGAGTATTGAGGTTGCGCTGGGTGATCGGCTGCGTGGTGGTGATCAGCAGGTGGTGGGTGACCAACTAACCTGCGTCGTCAGCCAGACAACAGTCCCCGACTCAGGTCCTGGCACCGCACTCGCATCATTCCCCATCATGGGCATTCTCTCCACGCTCGGATACGCTGCTGCCGTCGACTTTGCCTTCCAATGGATTGCGTTCTCTGTTGCGGCTGTGCTCCAGACCGAGGTCTTCTACGACGCTGTTGGGACGTCGACCTTTGTGACCCTGGCGTGTCTGGCGGTGATGCGATGGTGCGGGGCTGACGAGATCGAGGCCGGAAACGGCGTTACAGCGGGCGCGACCATCACGCCTGAGGCACCAATGCGCATGGTGGTGGCGACGTGTGCGGTGGTGGTCTGGGGCGTCAGGCTGGGATCGTACCTCGTGCGGCGCATCGCGCAGGACAAGCACGACTCGCGGTTCGACAAGGTCCGCGATCGCCCGCTCCGCTTCTTTGTCTACTGGACGCTGCAGGGTGTGTGGGTCTTTGTCACTCTTCTGCCGATCCTTATCCTGGCTGGCATGCCGCTTGCGGTCTCGGGCCTCCCGCTGGGCATGCTGGATGTCTTCGGCCTGGTCGTCTACGGCATCGGTCTGGCTCTGGAGGCTGTGGCCGACACCCAGAAGGCGGCCTTCCGCGCTAATCCGGACAACAAGGGCAAGTTTATCAACGTTGGTCTGTGGGCTATCTCCCGCCACCCCAACTACTTTGGCGAAATCCTGGTATGGACCGGGATCTGGCTTCTGGCGCTCACCAGCCTGATGTCGTACTCGCCGGTTGTAGCCGCTGTCTCTGCCATCTCGCCGGCCTTTGTCGCCCACCTCCTCATCAACATGTCTGGCATCCCGCTCCTTGAGCGTGCCGCCGACAAAAAGTGGGGTGACGATGCCGACTACAAGGCGTACAAGGCCGGCACCGCTGTCCTTGTCCCGTATCTGTGGTAGACCCTCCCCCGCCCTTGTCGCCCGCTCCCACCGCCCTTGTCGCCCGCTCCCACCACCACCATCGCCATCACCATCCCCTCTGCTCGCCGCCGGCTGCAGCCAAGCAGACGGAGCGCAGGCCGATGATCAAGACAAACCGTGCATGATGCCCATGGCCGTCATGACCAATCCGTGCCCTACTGTGGTGTCGTGTAGTGCCATATGGATTGGTGTTTGTGTGTGTGTGTGTGTGTGTGTGTGTGTGTGTGTGTGTGTGTGTGTGTGTGTGTGTGTGTGATGACATGGTCGCATCGTGATGGATGTGCAATGTAACTAGATGGTGGCCACATGAGCCGGCTATCACCGCTCGTAGCAAACGTCCGCCGCCAGCCGGAGTGACCACTCCCCATCCATCACCATCACCATCTGCCCTCCTCCCCCCGTCCCACACCCCTCCCCACACATCCCCAACCCACCCACACCCACACACCCACACATACCCACACACCCGCACACCTAAACCCATACCCCACACACCCTCGCCCATCATGAAGGTCATCTCGTCGTCCGAACTGAAGAAGATCCTCACTATGAGCTACACCACGGTGCCGGACAAGTTTGCTCTGGTCGCCTCCATCTCGGCTGGACAGACCTCGGTGGCCATGCCCGGCCTCACCAACTACCTCCTCAATTGGGCTGTGACTGGCTTGGCAAAGTCATGCAAAGCGGCGCGGAAGAAAAAAGTGACTTCGCCTGAAAAACTAGGAAAGTCGCTCGTCCTTGACCCTTCGGCCTGGCAAGTCATCACCATCCTTGCCCGCAAGGCTCTTGCCGATCCTTCAGCTGCTCCGGCTGCTCTCGACGAGCTCTGCCGCTCGGCGCTCTGGGTCATGTCCTTTGTCCTGCAGCTTGCTGGGCCCTCGTGGGTCCCGCGCCTCCGCCCGCTTGCGGACCTCCTTGCCTCGCAGGCCATGCCGCTTGATCGCCGCTTTGAGGTTATCTCGGGCCTCGCCACCGTCGTCGCCAACCATCCTGCTGATGCTCCGGCGGCTGACTGGCTCGCCTCTGCCATCGAGCGGACTGCTTCGGTTGCTGCCGAGTACAACGTCCAGCGCAAGGTCTTCGTCGCCGTTGTCGAACTCCTGCCCAAGCTCGTCGACGTTGTCGTCGCCGCAACCTCGCGCCCGCACCTCATCGCCGCCATCCGCACTCTCCTCCGCATAGCCCTCTTCCACCACGACCACCTGCCGGACTTCCAGCTCGCGTTCACCAATCCGCCATCCATTCTCAGCACCGAGTCGTCCGGCTCCAAGCGCAAGGCCCGCTCCGCTGACACCGACGCCAACGGGAACGACGACGCCAAGCCGACTGCGCCCAAGCGCCGCCGCGGCGCCAGCGCCCGCGTCTATGAGGGCGACGACAAGACCTCGTTCCAGCGCGAGCTCTTTGCCGTCCTCTCCAAGCTCCTCGCTGCCGATGCCACCCGGTCCGCCGCCCTCGAGCTCTGCACCTGGTTTATGTCCGACTACGCCCTTGCTCTCCTCCTCGAGTACTCGCACGGCTCGTCACGCGGACTCTCCACCTCGACTGCCCTCAGCCGTTTCTCGTCCAAGGTCAAGGTCTCGGCCGCCATGGCCGATCCCATCGCCGCCGCGTCGGCCGCCGTCGCCTCGTCGGCCCGCGCCTCGGTCGCCGCCGCCGCCGCGTCGGCCGCCGCCGTCGCCGATCCGGCCAACGCCGGCGTCCCCATCGCCGCCCTCATCGCCATGGTCCAGCCCAAGCAGCGGGTCTCCATCCGCAAGGCACACTTTTCGTTCCTCAGCGAGCTCCTGCACGCCATTGCTGTCTCGACTCCGGCTGACCACCCCAAGCTCTGGCCCACCGTCGTCGCCATCCTCGCCACTCTCGTCGACTACGACATCTACTCGCGCGTCTCCATCACCCGCACTACCCAGACCAAGTTCATGGCGTCCGTCGTCGAGTACGCCGCAGCCGCCGTCACCCGCGCGCCGTCGTCGGACGATGCCTCCGGCCCCTTTGCTGTTCTTGCCCTCCTCCTCGACGTCTCGTACTCGCTCGTCGAGCCGGCCATCCCCACCGCGCTTCCCATCGCATGCGCCGACCTTGCCGTCCTCGACGCCTCTGCGCCGCAGATCCGCTTCCTTCTCGGCGTTCTCGGCGTCTACGCCGGTCTCTCGCAGCTCCCGTCCTTTATCGAGTACGTTGCTGCTGCGCTCGCCGCCGCTACGACGAGCTCGTCGTCGAGCTCGGCCCGTCAGGCGCCGCCGACCTACACCGGATGGAAAACGGTGCTCGGCGAGTTCCAGTCGGCCACCACCAAGCTGGTCATTGGCTCGCACCTCATGTCGATCTGGTCGGCGCTTGAGACCGCACTTGACGCCGCCGCCGACGCGCCGACGCCTGCCCCGTTCTGCACCCTCGCCTCGCTCGCCGCCGCCTTCATCACCGGCATCCGCATGACTGGCCCGCGGGTGAACAAGGTCGCCGACCTTGCGCGCACCTTTGCCACCTCTGTTCTCCGCCCGCACCTGGTCGCCTCGGGCTGCTCGGCTACCGAGGCCCGTGCTGCTGCCGCCGCCTCGGTCTACGCCGCCATCCGCGGCCTCCTCCGCCGTGCCCGCGACGCCACCCGCGCCGCCTTTGACGCCGTCTCTCTCGACAATGACCTTGTCTGGCTCGCTCCGTGGATGGAGGCATCCGTTGCCGCTACCACACCGGGCAAGCTGCCGTTTGCCGCCGCCGCTGGCAGCATCAACCCGTACGCCACCTACCTTCTCGCCCGCGTCGAGATTGCTCACATCATGAGCCTCCACGACGCCTACACGCTGGCCGTCAACTCGGTCGGGACCATCATGACCCACACCACCATCGCCGAGAACGACGCCAGTACCGACGCTGCCGCCGTAGACGTCGAGAAGGCTTCGGACGCCCTTGCCGCCGCTATCAACCGCATCGACCTGCCAAGCCTCAAGGCCGAGCTTACCGCGGCTGTCGCCCGAGTCGCCTCCGTCGTGCCGCGTCTCGACGCTGCTGCTGTGAGCAGCTACGGAGTCTGGCACGGCTGCGAGCTTGCGCTCCTGAGCGACGACGGAGCGAGCAAGGCGTCGACGTCGACGGTCCTCATTGTCGGCATCTGGCAGCTCATCACCTCGCACATCGACATTCTCTCGGTCTACGCCTCAGACGCACTTTTGCTCCAGTGGGCCGAGAGTCTGCTGCACGGGGGAGCTGCAGACGCGGGTGCCGCGGCCGATGGCGGCGTCACCGTCGCGTCCATCTCGCGCGCGCTCCTCGCTCACGAGGGCCTGGCGGAGATCCGGCCGCTGCGCGCGCCCATGGCTGCTGCCTTTGTGGCGGCGGTCTCCTCAGCCGGTGGACACCCCGCGGCACGGGCTCTGGCCAAGGCCACGGCCAAGGTTGGATCGTCCAAGTTTGTGGCCACCGTCAAGCGGGCGATGGATGCAACGGCGGATGTCGCCAAGCTGCCGGCCGTGACCTCGGCCATGCTTGCCATTGCTGCTGCCTGGCCGGCCCGCTATCTCTCAAGTAGTCTGGCCGGTGCGCCTGGTGCAGACGAGTGGCTTGCCATTCTGGCTTCGCTCCTGCCTGCGGCGACGGAGGCGGGCGCCGCAGCGACGCTCACGGTCCTCATCGATCAACTGGCGTCGCCGTCGGCCGAGCTGACAGCTGTCCTGACGCCCGAGACCGTGGCCAGCCTCCCAGCGGCGACCTGGATGCATCTGCTCCCGGTCTTGGCGAAGGCAGCGGTGGCGGAGATGGTGGCGACGGAAGGGTCACAGCCGGGCCGGCCCACACTCCACCCGTGGCTGGCGAGCCTTGTGGCAAGCGACGGCCCCGTGGCCGCTGCCGCGGCGGAGCCAGAGTTTGTGGCTGCCGCTGTGGCGAGCTTGTGCTCGGTGACGGCGGCGATGTTCCCGTCGCGGGCGCGCAAGCTCTCCAAGCTCAATCTGCCGTTTGCTGTCCTTGCGCCTCTCGTCAAGGCGTTGCTGGCGCTTCCTGCATCGCCGCGGCCTGCGTCGTACGCTAGCGCGCTCACGGCGTTTATGCAGATGGAGGTGGCTGTGTCTTTCGAGCTGCACTTTGTGGAGCGGGCGCAGCTCGCGGCGGCGCTTGTCTCGGAGTTCCGCGGCGCGCTGACGTCTGCGGCCCGGCGAGCGGGAGAGAGTGGACGGATGGTCAAGGATGCTCAGCTCGAGCACGTGTGTGCGTTTGTGAGCTACGCGACGAGCCGCGGGCTCCGCGACGATGGGCTTGCCGAGTTGCTGCTTGGCGCGCTTGGCGCGCAGCTCCCGCTGCCGGACGGGACGACAGCCAAGTCAACGCTTGCGGCGGTGGTCATTGCGTACGTGGTCTCGCTCCTTGCGGCTGGCGATCTGCGGCTGGCGGTGGTGGTGCCGACGGCGCTGGACGTGGCGACCGAGGTTGAGCTTGTGGTCCTCTCGTCGCTCTCGAGCCTTGTACAGGCGGCGCTTACGCCCGAGGGCGTGGGACTGCGGATGATGCTCGAGCAGACCATTGTGCACGAGGCCGGCATGGCGTCGGCGCTGGAGCTGGGCGTCGGCGCGCGAGCGCGGCGGCTGGGCGCGGCGATTGTACTCGGCACCATGGTGTACACCCCGGTGCTGCAAAACGCGCTCGTCGGCGCCTCGCGGTTCTGCAAGATCGGCAAGGTGAACTACAAGGCGCTCGAATTGCTCGCGGCGATCCAGGCATCGCTGAGCGAGCTGGCGATTCGGACTGAGGGCGCGAGCGAGGGCGAGCTCGAGTCGGTGGCCATGGCGGCGTGCGGCGGGCTGCGGCTTGCGACGGCACTCGCCAGCGACGCCGGGACGCCGATTGCGCCGAGTTCCGGGTCGCTGCTGCTGGGCGTGTCGTCGGCGGCGCTGAAGCTGCTGCCGGCGGCGGTGCTCGACGGGGCGAACGGGATGAAGCTGGCGTCGCAGGCGCCACTCACGCGCGGACAAGTCGATGTCCTGGGCGCGGTCATGGCGCTGGTCTCGAGCATGCTGCGGTCGCGTGAGAAGGCAACGGTCTCGCTCATGGGCGGCGTGGTGGGCGTGGTGCGGACGGTGGTCCGCGGCGTGTTTACGGCGGCGCATGCCAACGGCGACAGGGCCACGGTCATGCTCGGCGTGGTGCACCAGTTTGCGCGGATGTGCAGCGACCTCGGGCGGCTCAACGAGGCCATCAAGCCGTTCCTGGCTCTCATTGTGCCGCTCTACGTCGACCTTGTGGCCATGGCGCCGCTCCCGCCGTTCGCGGTGGCCGACGTCGAGTACGGCATCTTTGAGCTGTTCAACTGCGCCGGCGAGGACGAGCGGACCGCCATGTTTGCGGCGCTCGGCGGCAAGATGACCCGCGGCGCGCGCGGCAAGACCGGCGACGACCTTGCATCGTCGACCAAGGACACGTTCCGGGCACTGCTCAAGAAGTTCCGGGTGTGGTACAAGCAGACCGGCCAGTGACGAGCCTGTCGGCAGAGGCGCGATAAACAGCGCAAAGCAGCGGAGAGGGCTGCCGCAGAGGCTTATCGCTTCTTGGGTGGTGACGAGACGGCGTCGGCGTCGGCGTCGGCGTCGGCGTCGGCGTCGCGGATGCGTTTGCCGTTGGCGTTGATGGCGTTGGGAGGAGATGGACCGAGGAGGGCAGCAGTCGGCTTGAGGTACAGCACGTCGGAGCGGATGATGTACTTTGTGCCGGCGAGGACCTCGGAGCCTTCGTGGACGAGCGCGCCTGCGGTATCGCCGTGCGGGAAGAAGAGCGCGGCGCCGATGCGCGGGACAACGCCGCGAGCCGAGACGACGCCCTCGGAACGCGACGGGCCAAAGAACGTGGTCGAGCCGCCGGTAAAGCCCTCGTTGAGGTAAAAACGGCGGTGAGGCGCGACCAGCGGTCGCCGTAGGCGTCAAAGACGTACTTGCCGTCGACGAGGCCCGAGCCCGGCCATGCGCCGTCGACGTGTGGCCGGTAGACGGCGCCGGCCTCGTAGCGGTAGACGCGGAGGCGGGCGTTGAGGCCGACGAGGTTGCCGCCGCCAAGATGGGGCGGCAGGAAAGGGGCGACACGGGTGTAGAGCGCGTCCATCAGCTGGTCCGAGCCGAGCCAGACGACGCCTGCGGCAGCGCGGCCTTGGATCTCGGAGTTCTCGGGAGTGACAGCGTACTCGGCGTCGGGCACAAAAGCCATTGCCTCTGCGGCGCCGACGATGGCAGCGCACTCTGACGGCGCGAGGGCGTGGGTGACGACAAAGGCGCCATCGACAAACGGCAGGTCGAGACGAGCCGACGGAGCGAGGTCGGGCGGGCGGATGGCGGCGACGATGACGGCGTCAGTGGAGTAGATGGAGAGCTCACGCATGCCCTTCCACCGGGCCTCCTTGGCGACGACGGTGAGGCTCTCTGGCGGGAGCAGCGGACCGGTGGCGGCGTCGGCGGTGTCTGTCTTTCCGCCCTGCACCGGCAGCGGGGCCCACGGCTCGTAGATCTGCAGATGGCCGTCGCCGGCGGTGCGAGCCACGGGCGCGCCAGCGGGATCAAACGGCAGCTGGCCGGCGGTGCGGAGGATGGCGTCGAGGACGATCCAATTGAGACCGTCGACACCGCCGCGGGCGGCGCCGGCAAAGTCAGCCTCGCGGACCCATCGCTGGAGGGTGCCGAGCTTGGGGACGGTGAGGGCGCGAGCGGCGGCCATGGCATCGATGGCAGCGGCATAGTCGCCGGACCGGAGAGCATCCGATGTCTTCTAGACCCACTTGCGACCGCCAGGAAGAGCAGATGCGGCCAGTTTTCCATCCCCGGATAGCTTGGCCGCCAGCGCAAATACGCCCGCTCGGAGTGCTCGGAGCTGCGGCCCGCGGAGGTCAGAGACCGGCGCCGCCGCCAGAGCATGGACCACGGCGGCAGCGGCATCGACCTGGGCCGCCGGAGGGAGGGAGCTTGACGCTCCGTTGGACGATCCAGAGCCGCTGTACACCTCGCTCGAGCGGTGCGCCATAGCAGCAGCCAGGCGCTTGGCCTTGCGGCGCTTCCCGAGCTTGCCCATGGTGCAGGGTGTGGTGAGGTGACCGACGGATGGGCTCATTGCTCATTGACTCGAATGGCGAACGTGGGTTGGAGCACGGGGAATCGGCAGGTCGGCCTGATGGGGGGATGGCGGAGTCTAACTGCCTCTATCAATGAAGAGAGAGGATGCATAGCATGTGGTCTGGTGGGTGGATGGTCGGGGGCACCGGCGTGGGGCGTATCCCGATGGAGATGGGGGGGGAAAAGCAAAGGCGGGACGGAACGAGCTGAAAAATGAGAGATCAGTGGAAAAAAGGCATCGGGCGATGGGTCGAGGTTGGCCATGTGCTGCAGACATGATGATCGACTGGGTGTACAACTGCAGGGCGGGATGGGGTTTGGCAACGTTTGATCTGTTCCACTTGCTGCTCTGCTCTTCTCTGCTTAGATTGTGCATCATCCAGCACTGGTCACATCGGTGCGACCGAGATCAAGCTCTAATCCAACGTCGAGCACGTGATCTACAGAGACGATGGTGTGTGCATGATGACGGACGACGGACAGCGACAGACAGTCTGAGATGAGTGCCGTCCTCAACTCGGCATCACATGGGCGACCACGGTACGATGCAATGAGGACGTGATACGAGGTAGTCGGCCGGCTTGGCTGGACTAGCGGATCTTCTTCTCGTCTCGCCGTGCAGCGGCAGCCATTTCAGAGCGAAGGCCAACAATCCAGTACAACTAGAGATGCACGTGCGCGGGCGGCAGGCGGTTGTGGCGGTGAGTTAGGAAGCGAGCGTACGCATCCGGTCGGAGCTGACCGGCTGACCAGTCCGCTCGACTGCCAAGCCGAGCAGACAGCCTCCCTCGCCCCTCCCTCCCCCCCCCCTCCTCTTCCTTGCCTCGAGCACGTACCACCGCCGCAATGTGGACTACCACAATGCCTCCAATGATTGTCCAGAGCGTGTCGAGGTCCATAGCCACGAGCCGAGCCGAGTCGAGTGCGGAGAGGGATCGAGGACGATAATGGTATGAATGGTGACAATGGCCATGGCGATGACCACCACCACCACCACCACCACCACCACCACCACCACCACCACCACCACCACCCAATATCCATCACTATTGTCCTATGCCACCATCCACGTCTGCCTTCTCTCTGTTCCCGATCATGCTCCCCCCTCCTGTACCATCCTGTCCTTCAGCTGCAAAACATTTTTTTGCCATCACCCCCCACCCGCCACCCCCCCCCTCCGGCCGACGGTTGGTTGCGCGCCAAACGCATCAAAGGCCAGACAGCGGCGGGCAGTGGGCTAGGGCGGGTATGGGCAACACCTCACGCCATCAGCAGGGCAAAGGAGGGATGGAGGCATGGGGAGAAAGTAGCGGGAATGTGGGCGGACGTGGGTATCGGTCGGGACAGCCGACGCCGGGATACGTGGACGAGTTGGAGGACAAATACCTTCGGTTGAAGGAGGCCCATTTGGCTCTCAAGGCAACGGCTCATGCTCAGGAGGAGAAGATTCGCAAGATGGCGACCAAGCTCGTGCGGCTCACGTCGGATTTGAAAAAGTATCGTTCGTCGCATGCTTCTGGTCGATCTGCCCAGAGTGAGTCTGCCAATGTCTCCTTTGCTGCTGCGAGGGGTTCGGCTGCTCGCGATGTCGATGCAGAGGCTCTCATTGCCGACTTGCAGGACAACGTCCGCGAGCTCAAGCACAAGAACGAGTCGCTGGCAAAGAAGCTCATCTACTTCCGCAACCTCAACGCGGCTCCGTCCGGTGGCGCTGGCTCGGCCCGGTCGCGGTCGCGGTACGGATCAGTGTCGGCAAAGACAGACTCGGGCCTTGCCCGGTCGCGGTCGCGGTCGCGCAAGGCCGGTCTGGTGCCTGGCATGCTACCTGAGGGCCCCCGGAGCCGGACGCGGTCGCGCAAGGGAGGCATGCCGCCGCGCCCGCACTCGGTTGGCGGCGCACGGTTCAAGCGGCTCGATGGCGAGGAGAGCGGCGGCGAGGAGAGCGGCGACGACGGGTCGGGCGACCACGGGTGGACGAGAACACGGCACCGTCGTCGGACAAGATGACTGCCGTCATCGCCTTTCTCCGCAACAAGCTCGGTGATGCCGAGTCGGCGCTCGCCAGCCTCGAGTCGCGCAACTCGGAGCTCGAGGCCGAGCTTCAGTCGACGCGCGACACACTCGAGGCGTCGGCTAACCCGCTGCACACGGCGGCATTGATGCGCAAGGAGCAGGCAGACGAGATGCAAGTTGTCCGACTCGAGGCCGTGGTCCAGTCGCTCAAGGAGCAGCTGGTGCGGTCGCAGAGCCAGGCGGCCGGCTCGGCGGCACTCCTCGAGCCGCTCAAGGCCAACCAAGCGGCGCTGATGGCGGAGAACAAGTCGCTTCACGACCAGCTCCGTGCCGAGCGGCTGCGAGCAGGACAGCTCGACTCGCTGCAGCAGCGGATTTCTGTCCTCGAGGGCGCGCTCTCCGAGGCTGAGGTCATGCTCGCCGACGAGCGCGCGGCCAAGGTGGCGTACGCTGAAGAGAACTCGCGGCTGCTCTCGTCGTCGGTCTTCACCTCGCTGCAGTCGCAGGGCGAGGCGGCGAAGCTGCTTGCCGATGCCAAGCTTGCCGCCGCGCAAGAGGCGCAGGCCTCGGCGCTCGGTGAGACAAAGGCACTGCAGGGCCAGGTCTCGGAGCTGACTGCTGCCAACGCCGAGCTGTCGTCGCAGCTGCGCAAGGCCAAGGTCGACGGGCTCAAGCGCGAGACCGAGCTCAAGGCCATGGCGGAGCAGCTGGGCGCGTTTACGTCGTCGGGCGTCGACACTGTCGACCTGCAGCGTGCGCTCGCGCTGGTCAAGGCTAAGAAGGCCGGCGCAGGGACGCTCGGCGGCGCGTCGTCCAAGGTGCTCGACTTTCTGGCGCCGACGGCGCCGCTGGAAGACCAGGAGGAGACCAACGCCGGGCTCATCCGCGACTTGACCAAGGCCCACGAGATGCTCGAGCTGCAGATGCAGCTCAACAACGAGCTGAAGGCAACCAACGGCGAGCTGCTCGCCGACATGGCCTCGGTCCGTGCCGACTACGAGGACCAGCTCGCTACATACGCTGCGCAAATTGATGCCAAGAACGCCACCATTGCCAAGCTTGAGGACCAGCTCGCGTCGTTCCTCTACTCGGCACCGGGCAAGGTGCTCAACCGCCAACTGGAGGAGGCTGGCAGCGCGAGCCAGAACGTACCGCAGCTCCGGGACGACGAGAATCTTCTCGAGCTCCACATCGGGCGACTCGATCTTGCGCATGGGGTCACGCTCTCACCCCCGGGCGCCGACCGCGGTACCGGGCGGGTTTTTGTCGCCTTTGACGTCTACGACTTTGAGACGATGGCGACACACCTCGCGCCGGCAGCCGCACCGGCCTTTGACTACACAGCACGGTATGTGGTCAAGGTCACGCCGGGCCTGTTTGAGTGGCTGGCGACGGCGGCGGTGACGCTCGAGGTCTACACGGCAGCCGGGCTCGAGTACGAGCACGTCGGCTCTGCGGTGGTGCCGCTCGCTGCGCTTGCCGACGATGCGTCTGGCAAGGCAAAGCACCACGCGCTCGAGGTTACAGCGCTGAGCAGCGGCAAGGTTCTGGGCTCGCTGCGGATGTCGCTGCGGCTGCTGCGGCCGATGGCGGAGGCGCTCGCGCTCCACCAGAAGCGGCGGTCACTGATGAGCGTGCTCGACCCGGCCAAGGCCGTCCAGAGCTCTGCGGCGCAAAGCCGGATGCTTGCGCTCGCCACAGCCCGCTCCCTCGATCTCCGGGTCAATGTCCTCTCGCTCCGGCTCAACAAGGCACGTGGAAGCTCGGCGCAGCCTGTTCTCTACTACCAGCTGTTCAACACCGAGCGGACAGCGCTTCAGCTTGCAGCGCTGGCCGACGCCGACGAGCCTGGCGTCTACCGCATCGGAGAGCTCGCCGAGTTTCCGCTCAAGGCCACACCCGAGCTGCACGCCTACCTAGCCGCACGCGAGCTCGAGTTCATCCTTGTCGACGCGGCCGACCCACGGCTCTCGTCGTACATCGGGGTGGCTAGCGTTCCGCTCGCCGGCCTTGTTTCGACCGACGCCAGCGGACAGGTTATCCTTGGCTCGTACGCGCTCTACTCAAGCGAGGGCGTCGCGATCGGCGAGTTGGCGGTTGACATCCAGTGGGGCGCGCACTACGTGGCACCTCGGGAAGTGGGTGGTGCTGGCAGCAAGCATGCTGCGGGGCGGGTCCATGCGGCGCAAAAGGCGGTTCTTGGCGATCGGCTGGCAAGCACGCCGGACAAGGGCGTGAGCGCGGCCGCGTCGACAGTCAAGGGCCAGACCGAGGCTCGCGGCGACGACGACGACGACGCCGACGTCCTCGACGCACCGTACTTTGACGAGGCCGATCGGTACCATCCCGAGGCTGACGCGGCGCTGGTAGCGGCTGACGACAAGGTCGTGGTCGAGGTGGGAGGCGTGAGCTTTTGCGACACGCCCGACGCGCTTGGCATTGCCGGCGAGCTCGTCCTCATGTACGCCTTCCTCGACGAGTGGGTCGAGGCGCTCCCGGTTGACTCGTCGGTCGATGCGCAGGCGCAGGCGTCGTCGTTTGCCTTTGGCCACTCGCGGGCCTTCCCGGTCCGGCCGGGCACTTCTGCGGCGGCCGAGCTCGAGGGCGAGTGCTCGCCCGAGATTCTCGGTGATCCGCAGTCTGAGTTTGGCGTCTTTGAGTTTACCCTCCTCTCGGTCACATCGCCCGAGGCACAGACGGAGATCGGCCTTGCGGTCATCCCCTTCAATGCCATCATCAATGGCGGTGACGTTCAGGACGTGGACCTCGACGTTGTCTCCATCGCCACCGACGCACCCATCGGCACTCTCACCGTCTCTATCACCGCTGCCTCGGTCCTCCGCGGCGCCGCCAAGCGCGCCGCCTCCACCTAGCCTGTTGGCTGCAGTCACTCCCAGCAACTGGTAGATCTCATCCCGCCCTTTGCGTAAACATCCATTCAAACGTGCGCTGCCACGCGCCACTCTTCCCCGATCGTCGTGACATGGTGGTGTCTGCGGTGTGTGTGTGTGTGTGTGTGTGTGTGTGTGTGTGTGTGTGTGTGTGTGTGTGTGTGTGTGTGTGTGTGTGACTGGTCGGGCTGACATCGGCGACGAGGAATGATAGCGAGTGATGACAAGACTGGGCGCAGCACCAGCACCACATGACCCGGGTCCACACGGCAGAGACCTCGTCGACGACCCCGAGCAGCAGCACGTCGGCGACATTGAGTCCTTTCGCATCGTGCGAGCGGACAGGTTCGTCGCCTTTGTCGGAGAGCATGTCGGCCAGGGAGAGCATGGACCATGCGAGTCCGAGCGATGAGCTGCTGGGTCATGGACATGAGCATGGGCATGGGCATGGGCATGGGCATGGGCATGGGCATGAGCATGGGCGTAGTGGACGGGAAGGAGGCAGGCAGCGTGTGCGGGAGGGGCACGGCCGTCGGTCTGGCGGGCGGCGGCGGCATCGTCAGTATCGAGCGTATGATGATGATGTTGATGATGATGATGGTGGTAGTGGGGATGGTCATGGCCATGGTCGGGCAAGATCGAGAGCGGCCTGGCGGCCGATGGCGGTGGTGTGGACGCCGTTGCCGTGTATCACCTGCTGTTGTCCGTGCATCGGACATATGGGCATCACAGACTCGGATGGCGCCGTCCATGGTACGGAAAGCAGGGTGTGGGTGTGATCGCACGCAAGGGGGGGGGGGGGGGGGGTTGATGATGACTCACGGGGACGGAATGGGGTGCTTCAAGACTTTGCTGGCAACTTCTATGTCAATGTAGGGCGGCTCTCGTTCGGCGAGCCGCTGATGGAGTGGGTGCTGAAGAGCGAGAAGATGGGAGGCGAGGGGGGGCGATACAGCGAGGCGTACGACGGGGCGATTGCCGAGGCCGATGCGGTATTTGGCGAGAAGAAGCACCATCTTGTGACGCAGAACTGCCACTCGCACGTGGCTGAGGCGCTGACGGATATGGAGTACGGCGGACGGTCATGGGGCATGGTCTCGGCGTGGGCCGGGCTCATGCGCCACGGGCAGTACGTGTCGTGCGGGGCGCGGGCCAAGGTCTGGCTGCCGGCGGTGGTGGTGTGGGGCGTGGTGGCTGGGGTGGTTGTGGCGATCACGCAGGCGTAGACGAGTTGCTGCGTTCAGCGTCGCGGCGGGCGCGGCGTGCGCGTGCAGAGAGGGTGCGGACGACAAAAGTTTCGACGTCTGCGATGGGATCGATGACTGCGACGCGGCAGGCGAGGCGCGATGTCTCCTCGTGGTAGGTCTCGTCAGGGGTAGCCTTGAGGACGGCAACAAGCGAGACGAGGACCGACTGCAGGGCCGAGGTCCTGTGGACATCGGCCGCCTCAAACTTGGCGAGGACGTTGGGCAGATGCTCCGAGGCGTAGACGTGGGCGTAGCCCTGCGACCAGCGGACAGCCGACTCGTACTTGTCCTCGGCACGCTTGACTTTTGTGGCAAGCTTGGGGTTGGAGGCGGCGACCGGGGCCGCGTCAGGTCCTGCGGCGAGCTCGGCGGCCTTGGCCTTGGAGAGGGCGGCAGTGTAGGCCTTTTCGGCGGCGGCGACGTCCTTGGCCAGCAGCTTGGCCTCCTTGCGGTGGGAGTGGAGCTCGCTGACGATGGCGGCGTGCTTAGTGCGGAGGGTGTCGACGAGCTTAGCAACAGCCTTGCACGAGGACTCGAGCTGAGCGGTAAACGCGGCGGTGGCACTGGCCTTCTTGCTCATGACGCCGAGCAGGCCATCCCATGCGACAAGGAGCGACGAGTTGCCGAGCAGCGTCTCACCTTTGAGGCGCTGGACAGCAGCAGCGGCACGGTCTGTGAGCTCGGCCATGCCGCGGGCGTAGGCCTCCTCAAGGGCGCCGTACTGGCCGAGAAAGGCCCCAAACAGCCTGGTGGCCTCAATCGCGTCGGTAGCGCGACCGGTGACGACGTCGAGCTGGCCACCGAGGGCACGGTACGAGAGATCGACGTCGCCGGGCGCGACATCGGCACCGTCGCCGGAGCTTCCGCCGGCGCCGTCGGCCGACCACGAGTCGTCATCAGTCGGCGGGGAGTTAAATCCCGAGTCCGAGTCCGAGTCGGACGAGTGGTACGGGGCGAGTGTGGCACGCGGCGACGAGCCGCTCGACGCCCGGCCCATGCTCTGCAGCTTGAACTCGGTGCCAAGCGGCAGGGTGGCCGGTGGCTCGCGGGCCATTTGGGCCTCGTACATGTATTCGGTCTGCAGCGGCTGATCGGCCGGCAGCTGGGCGGAGTACACAAAGTCTGCTTCGGACGGCAGGAGGGTGTCGTCTGACCGTGGATGCCGGGATAGTTGGAGCCCGAGATCGACCAATCCCGGCCGAGGAAATTCAGAGTGTCCGCCCCACCAGTTGGTGTCCCCGCCCCCAACCAGCGTGTCCGATAGCAGTCGGTGTCCGTCCGCCAGCCCAGCCCGTCCACACCCCGTCCGTCCCGTGCCCCGTGAGTCCCCTTCCCCTTCCCCTTCCCCTCCCCCCTCCCTTCCCTCCCCCCCCCCCCCCCCCTCAATCTCCTTGGACATACCCGTGTCAAAGCCACCGGTGTCAATCCCGCTCATGTCTCTGGCCTCTGCGTGCGGTGTCCCTCCCTCCCAGGCCTGTGACCTGCCACCGCACAGCCAATGCCTGGCACATGACCTGTGCCTGACCGACCACACGCCTGATCCGACTGTTCACTCGATCTTAGGTGGGTATGTCCGAGCTGATTGGGCTCGATCCGAGGTGGGGCTGGTATGAGCTGTTTGGGCTCGATCCGAGGTGGGGCTGGTATGAGCTGATTGGGCTCGATCCGAGGTGGGGCTGGTATGAGCTGATTGGGCTCGATCCGAGGTGGGGCTGGTATGAGCTGATTGGGCTCGATCCGAGGTGGGGCTGGTATGAGCTGATTGGGCTCGATCCGAGGTGGGGCTGGTATGAGCTGTTTGGGCTCGATCCGAGGTGGGGCTGGTATGAGCTGATTGGGCTCGATCCGAGGTGGGGCTGGTATGAGCTGATTGAGCTCGATCCGAGGTGGGGCTGGTATGAGCTGATTGGGCTCGATCCGAGGTGGGGCTGGTATGAGCTGTTTGGGCTCGATCCGAGGTGGGGCTGGTATGAGCTGAGCGAGTTGAGCGATCGACACTGGTTTGGGGGAGGGCTGATCGCAGGTGGTTGGGGTGCAGGGGGTGGGGCTGATCAAGTGCGGCTGATGACAATCAAACCGACTGGGCACAACGGCGGCGTAATCATCACATGGCTGCGGTGGGTGGGCCTGCAGGCTAACGCTGTCGGCGGTACGCTGGCGTCGTTTACTGTGATCAGCCCCAGTAGTTGTAGAACTTGTCGCCGTACCGGTTGACGTCTTCAGCCTTGGCCTGCAGCGGCGTCGGCTCGGCGACAACACCCGAGGCGGCAGCGGCAGCGGCAGCAGCCTTCTTCTCGGCCAGCTCTGTGCTGAGCCAGGCCTCGATGAGCTGGAGGAGCGGCGATGCGCCAAAAGACCGCCGACCCGAGACCGGAACAGCGCGGGCGAGCGTCTCAAGCTCCTCGCATTCGCCGAGGTCGACAAAGCGGCGGACGGCGCCGTTGCAGAGATGGACAACGTGGGTGGCCCAGTCGCCAAGGCCGTCAAAGATGTGTGTGGCGTAGACCACGGTGGCACCGCGGGTCTCGGTCTGATGCCGGAGCCAGGCCATGAGGTCGTGCCGAACAAGGACGTCGAGATCGACGGTGACTTCGTCGAGGAGGAGGAGCGTCCACGGCTTGAGCAGGCCGAGCAGGAGCTGGACCCGCCGACGCTGGCCGTCAGACACCTTGTGCATCCGCCATGTCGGCTCGACGCCGAGCAGAGCCAGCAGCTCATCACGGCGATCCGGGTACGTGTTGCCGCCCATGGAGACGATGAGATCCGCCACGACAACGTCCTTCCGCACCACAGGGTTGTGCGCCCACTCGGCACCGAGGAAGGTCAGCCCACGCGGAGTGGCCCGGTACGCATCCTTGCCCAGAACCACCACCGGATGCTTGACCAGATGCTTGCCGGCCAAGATCCGCAGCAGCGTCGTCTTGCCCGTCCCGTTCAGCCCGACAAGCAGGGTTCGGGTGCCCGGGGCAAAGTCGAGCGAGACGTCAAACAGGACCTCTTTCTCCCCACCATAGTCATACGACAGCTCCTCCACATGAACCGCAGCGTCCATCGCCAACGACGACTCCGCTGCCTTTGCATCGGTCATCTCCATGGCCATCGCCTCGACACCATCGCCAGCGCCGCCGTTACCCGCACCTTGGCTGGCATTCCCACCAGCCATCACCACCTCCATATCACTCGCGCCTGTACTCGCCGCCATCTCTCACTTGCTCCTCTTGTCCCAGTTACGTGTGTTGACCCGTACACTCGTCGTTGCCCCTCCCTTCCGCTCGCCGCCTTTTGAACCGTAAGCTGAGCCGAGTTGAGCGGAGCAGATTGAGTTGAGCAGCCGTCACAGCGCTGACGACAGCTGAGCTCAGCCGACCGGCTCCTGCTGGGCCCGACCGCAGGCATACCGATCGCTTCCTCAACCACCACCACCAGTCATATAGAGAGATAGCATTGGGTGTGGGTAGGCGAGGGATGAGGGGAGTACGGGCCAATGAGGAGGTCGGAGCAGGGCTTGGGCTGCTTCATCTCGGATCGCTCAGGCTGAGTCCGGTACGTTTGCCGGCATGAACTGGACTCACATGCCATCATTGATGGCGACTCAGCCCCCCTCCCCCTGTATAGTCGATAACGGCCTTCTATGGCCGATGCGAATGCCGATGCAGCCGCCGCAGAGCCGCAGAGCCGTTGCAGCCCAGTTGCAGTTGTGATGATGCCATCATGCACCGATCGTTGGCAAGTCACGCGTCTCCGAGTGACTATGAACAGAGGGTCTTTAGCCCATGCCCTACCACCAGCAACCCCTCTCCCAGCCCCCCCCATCCCTATCCCCGATCAATCTCTCCCCACCCATCCCCGATCAAGAAACAATTCCCCACCCCCCCCCCCCCCCCCCTCCCC
>NW_013657629.1:231338-241529 GCF_000142905.1 Thecamonas trahens ATCC 50062
ACTACCTCACTCCACCCACTCCCCCCCCCTCCCCCCCCTCCCCTCCCCCTCCCCTCCCCCTCCCCGCACACAGCCATAGCTGCAATTGCCCCTGGCCGGGGTATGGGAAAGGACACCAGCATGCCGCAGGCGGTGGGCACAGCCATGTCGCACTCGGTCAGCCTCTCCCAGTCGGCGAGTAGGGCCATGGTCATCGATGGGGCTCTTGCTCATCATCTGGCTGCATTGGGTGGCGCTGCGGAAGTCTTTGCTGGAAACGCTGCTCTTGCTCCGCTTGCCATGGATACGCCGACTGTCGGTCGTCCCTCCTCCTCCTCCTCCTCCTCCTCCTCCTCCTCAACCCTGTCCGCTGCATCGGTTGCGTCGTCCACGGCGGCGCATCCTTCTGCTGCATCCTCGTTCATGGCTTCGGTTGTCTCGGACAAGAGCAGCGCGGTCAACTCATTCTCCCCCATCGTTGACGCTGCTCTGAGGGATCACCTCGCCATCGAGCCTGTCGTGGCCCCCGCTGGCGCCCCCGTCGTCGACATGCTCCTCGAGTCAGTCCTCCGCAAGCGCAAGCGCAAGATGCGCAAGCACAAGCGCCGCAAGCGCCGTCGCCTCATCCGCCGCAAGACAAAGGCCAATGTCTAATCGCCGTTTACATCGCCACTCTCCACCTTCGCCCCTCCCCCCTCCCCCCCTTCCCCCCCCCCCATCTTCTCCTAGGGCGCACCTCATCCCAGGCTCCAAACATCGGACCCGATCACGCGACCAGGACTGCAGCTGCTGCAATTGGGCATTCCCGCCCAATAAACCACTTGTCTCCCGCCCTCCGACATGGATCCCGGCTTCGAATTCCATTCCTGGGCCCATCTCGCCGATCTTCTCCAACTCTCGCGTCGTACCTATGCCGACTTCCGCTCGCCGGCCACCGCTGACTCCCTCTCTGCCTTCGGACTCTCCATCGCCACCGATGCCTCGTCCACTACCCACGCCCTGGCCCTCCCTGTCGCCTCGCCGCTCTCGCCGATCTACATGCGTGACAACATCGGTTCGGCTAGCAGGCTCGTGGCCGCCGTTATCGACCGCCATCTGCCAGCCACCTTGAGACCGCCGCACGCATCGGTCTTTCTCACCAACGCCCATCCTCTCGACGTCTTCCTCGCCAAAGCCGCCATCCTCCTCCGCCATGACCTTCTCGATCTCACCACCATCGCCTCGGCTGCCGAAGCAATCTTCCTTGCGCCAGGTGTCTTTGCCCTCGTCGTTGCCCCGCTCCTCGACCCGCCCCTCGCCCACAGCCTTCACCTCGTCCTCGCCCGCCTCGGTGCTACTCCCTCGCCCCATGCCCTCGCTGCTGCGCTCAACCTGTCTGACGTCGTGCCCTCTCCGCCACGCCCGCCGTCCTCGCCACACAGCCTCGCCTCCGCCGCAGAGTGCCTCCCGGACGACTGCCTGCTCGCCCGCTGGGGCTTGCGCGAGCTGGCGACCGGTCTCGTCGCCCGACTGGAGCATACCGACATGACGGGCGATGCTGATGATGTTGCTGTCGCTTGGCTGACGCATCTGCTGGCCACCGCCTACGCCGAGGAGCCCACACTCATCATGGCGAGCAGGCTGTTCGAGGCTGCCGCCGACGAGATCATGGCCATCCTTGCCATGCTCCCGGCGCCGATCTTCACCCCGCTCGAGCTTGCAGCTGCTATCGTGTCCGTACCGGCTGCGCGCTATCCAGACCTACTCTCGTCCCACTCACAGGCCTTTCTCTACTCGGGCGGGATGGACGCCATCACTGCGGCGCTCGCTGCCGCACTTGCCGCTTTTCCGAACTCGCCACACGCGGTCATCCGCCTCGATCCCGATCGCGACTACATGGAGACTGCGTACGTGACCACTGACATGGAAGTGGCGCCGCCGTGCGAGGCTACCACAACCCTCATTGCACTTCTCACCCTCAATCCGTCGGCGCCGGCCGGCGACCTCGATCCGGCGATCATCGCCGATGCGCTTGCCGCCGCTCGCCGCGCCGCGCCGCGCCTCCTCCGCATCTTCCTCGTCATTGACATCACCATCGAAACACCGGCGCTGATGCTTCCGCGCGTGGTATGCGCCCTTGATCTAGGCGGCACACAGTGTCATCTTCTCCTCTGCAAGTCGTATGTCAAGTACGCTTCGCTCGGCCTCGCCAAGTCGATGGCCGGCTCGGTTGTCGCCACCTCCCTCACCTCGAGTACTCTCCCGCCTCAGCTCTGCGAGCTGCTTGCAGCGTGGCAGGCCGATGCCTCGCTACCGGAGCACGGCCTCCTTGGCCTGCTCCTCTCGTACGCCTCCCATCGCGAGCTCGAGCTTGTCGACTCGGCCGCTGCCGGCGCGGCCGCGGTCGCATTGTCTCTACTTCCAGTCTATCGTGAGGTCGCAGGCGGAGAAGCTTTTGTGAGCGGCCTTCCGTTCATTCTCAAGGCCAAGAGCGCAGCGCGATGGGTCCTCTTTCCCACACGCGCCATGGCTCTGGCCACGCGCCGACCGTCGATCTCGCTGCCCTCACCGCCAAGCTCGCCTTTGAGGATCGTGACTCGTTCTCCTCGCTCTCATCAGCCACCCTCTCGATGACCTCGCAGTTCCGATTCAACGTCGGCCAAGAGTCTGACGACGAGCTTGTCCTCCGCTACGCTGCACTTGGTATTGTCTGCCGACCGCAGCTTCCGGGCGCCCGCCCGCAGGAGATCACTCTCACCGCTGCGCTACACGCCGCCGCTGCCGCAATCGACGACGGCAACCCGCTCATCGCGCTCTCGCTCTACAACTTTATCTTTGCCCATCACCCAGGCCTCCCGCGCCATGTCCTTCCCGAGCTCACCCACGGTCTCGCTGCTGCCTTTGACATCCTTTCGGCCGAGGCTCTCCGATTCGAGGCCGTCCACGCTGTCGTCCTAGGCTGGCTCGCGAACATCGCTGTTGCTAGCGAGTCGCTGCCGCGCCCACCACCTGCTGCCATCGTCGCCCTCCCACTGCATCGCGTCTTCAATTCGCTCGTGATGGCGGTGGAAACCAGCGCGGCGTGCGCTGCGCTGGCAACAGAGCTCACACCGCTAGTGCCCATTCCGCAATCCATCGCCTCGGCCATGCTTGATGCCCTCACTAGTCACCATCGGCATGCAGACGGAGTGCTCGGCGCCCGGGCCCGTCTTGTCGCCCAGCTGGCGGACATGCCAGACGGCGCACTGCCGCCCCCGCTCGTAGACGCCATCCGCGCTTCCGAGGCCGCCGCTGCCGCCAAAGCCACTGCTGCTGCCGTTGCCACGGCAGCAATCCACCGCGTGCTTGACGCCGCGCTTGGCGAGGTAGCGAGCGATGCTCCCAAGGCTGCCGTCGCCAAAGCCGTGGCGGTTGCAGTGACGCAGCTCGAGGAGCTTCACGAGCTGGGCTGCGTGCCGCAGCCAGCAATCGTGGCCAAAGCAGCGGCAAGCCATCCCGCCGTCCAGCGACTGCGGCTCGACGACCCGCAGCTGGCGAGCATGTGGACTGCGCGGCGACCGGAGGTGTTTGTGGCAGCCCGGATTGCAAAGTCATGGGCGCGGGCAGAGGCACATACGCAATCATGACGAGCCCGACAACAGCTGCGCCTGCATGTCCCAGTCGATGCCCGAGAGGGTGTAGTAGAGAACCAGCCGCGAAGCGTCGCCGGCAGCCTCAATCTTGCCGGCCGCGAGTGCGGCCGCTACGTCTGCAGCAGCTGCGGCAGCAGAGGCGGCAGCGGCGGCGGCAGCCTCAGCCTCCTCGTCGATCTGGACAGCTCGGCCAAAGTGAAGGAGGAGCATGTTCTCGACAAGCTTGACTCGGCGGCCGGTGGCGAACCTCTGGAGGAGGACCGGTGAAACGCCGAGTCGCTTGGCGAGCTCATTGCGGTCCGGGACGCGGACCAGCTGCTCGCGGAGCCAGTTACAGAGCTCGTCCGAGAGCTTGGCCACCGACGGCTCCTGGCCGCCTGGCAGGTCGCGGGCATCAAACTCGTCGAGGACCAGCTCGCGGACTGCCTCGCCACCCCCGTACATGGCAAGGAGCGCGCCCTCAACTTTGCGCGACCGCCCGCCGGAGCGGAACGAGTTGAGCAGCGTCTCGGTTACGCCCAGGCGCCGGGCCTGGACCGCAAACAGCGCGCCCTGCCGCAGCGAGGCCTCTGCCCGGGCCCGCAGCCACGCGACCAGCTCGGTGTGGAGCTCATGCCCTCCGTGCGCCGCCGCGAGGGTGTACCGCTCGTCGGCAGGGTACAGCAGTTGCAGAATGCGGTTGGCGTCAGCGCAAAAGGCAGTAAAGGCACGGAAGAGCTCCCACAGCGCCTGGTCTGGCTGCATCGGATTGCCGGACCACCAAAACCCGTCGTCGGCCTCGTAGAGGACGGCCACGCCCGAGACGTGCAGATACGTTCGTGACATGGTGCCGGTCTCGGGCTCGCGCTGGACGTTGTCAAGGAGAAACTCAAAGCGGGCAAGTACCGTAGCCTTGACCAGCGGCAGCAGGTGCGGCTGATCGGCGACAAGCGTCGGGTCAAGCCCGATGTGGGTCCGCGCCCGCCAGATCGGCGTCCGCTCACGACCGCGCGAGCCGACCGGGACCTGGACGAGAGAAAACCCACACTGTCGCGCACGGCGAGTGCACGAGGTGAGAAACTCGCGGATGGAGACGCCCGACGCAACCAGCCACTGCAGCTCCATGTGCCAGACCTTGGACGGCCAGTACGCGCCCTCGTACTCGATCTTAAGCCACTCGGGCCGGCCGGTTGAGTCGAGCGCATCGAGGTCGACGAGCCGGAACGCCGGCGAGGCGGCCATGTCAGCCTCGTCGGCGGCCGACGGAAAGTAATTGGCAAGGAGCTCCGGGACGTCAATGTCACCGTTGGGTAGGGCCACAGTCGACGGCTCGGGCAAGACCCGGAGCTGCGCAAGCTCCGCCAGCGGCTTTGCCGGGCCGGCCACCGCCCAGCTGTACGAACTTGATGCGGCGTCCGTGACGGCAGCGGTGGCAACAGTGCCCGACGCAGCTGCGGCGTGAACGGCACCACGCAGCGGCTCGAGCCAGCCGCGGTCGACAAAGACGGCTGCCAGCGCCGCAGCATCCAGCCGCGCGTCGAGGCACATGTTAGTCTTGAGCGTGGTGATCACACTCGCACCCGAGATGGCGATGTCGCCGGCAGCATTGGCGAGGCACGCCGCCACGTGCGAGAGCAAGCCCCAGTAGTACGCTGAAATGGTGTCCGGGACTGATTCGACGCGGGTGGTGGCGGCGACGTGGGAGACCCGGTGGGCGACAGCGTGGAGGACTTCGCCGCACGCGTCGCGCATGGCTACGTACTCGCCGAGCGCCGCGCCAAACTCGCCGACCCCGCAGGTGAACTTGAGGTATGGGTAGAGGAGTGAGATGCGGAAGCCGGTGGTGATGTCTTCGCCTGAGCGTGGCGCGGTAGCGGTTGAGCCCGAGCGGTGACGGCCGCGGGAGCGGCCGCGGTAGACGCCGACGGCGGCGCCGGAGACCGACGGCGCGACGCGGACGGCGAGCGCGGTCTGCTGCTCCGACCGGGCGGTCCGCACAATGTTGGAGACAAACTTGGAAAAGGCGCCGGCGGCGGTCTCGGGATCGCGGGCCGAGTCGAGGTCTGGGACAAGGGCGAGGCGGACGCGCCACCAGGCGAGCGGCGTGACCTGCGGTTGGCTCGGCTCAAGCATGCCGGAAACCATGTTGTCCTGCGCGTTCCAGTCGTACTCGGAGAGAAGGTGCGGCGTGAGCTCGACTCGGCTGACGACGTACGCGTCTGAGAGCAGAGTCCAGGTGTAGTACTCGTAGTCGAAGCGCATCGACTTGAGGTAGTCTGAGTCGGGCGGGAGGCCGTGGATGGTGACCTGGATGGTCTCGTTGTCGCCCTCGGTGATTTCGTGATACGTCTGGCCGATCGACATCTTGACGGTGGCCGAGCCGCCGCCGTCGGCGCCGGGCTCGGGCGAGGCGAGGAGCTTGCGGGCCTGCCGCCGCGACGACGCAGTGAGCCGGCGCGACGAAATGCGCGAGGTGGTTCTTGCAGGGATCTTAGGCGGCGAGTTGGATGCTGCGCCGCGACCGGCGAGCCACGGAAAGAGTGCCGTGTGCGCCGACTTGGTGGCTTCAGCAGCGTCGGGAACGTAGAGCTGGAAGCCCTGTGCGAGCCGCTGTGAGACTAGCTCCTTCATCATGGCGCTCATAGCGGCGTACTTGACGTCGTCAAGGTCGGGTGTGACCGAGTGCGGGCGCTGCTGGAAGCCGCGCTGACGCAGCTCCGACGAGTCGGGGTAAAAGTCGGTGGTGAGCGGGAGGAGCGCTGGCGAGCAGAGCGAGAGCCAGTTGGGGCCCGATGGGGTAAACGAGGCACAACCCGAGGTTTGCGCCACCACCTGGGCCGACGCCGGCGCGATGTGGGTCCATCGCCGGCGTGACGCGTTGCGGCCTTGCTGGGTGAGCGGCTTGAACGGGTTGTCGGCGTCGTAGACGCGGGCTGCTGTCGAGCCTGGTTTGCGCGCTGGCCCCGCTGCGGCGGCACCGGCATCACTCGATCCGCCGCCGGTCGACGACGCACCAGAGGCGGCACCTCCGAGACCGGCTGCGGTTGGGATGAGCAGCGAGTGCTCCGAGGGCGACGAGGCAACCGAGAACTGGTCGGAGCGCCCGTCGTCAGACTCGGACGGCGAAAAGTAGCGCGGCGAGTGGCCGCCTGGCGAGCGCGGCGAGCGGCCGGCCACAAAGAGCGTGCGGTCACGGATCGGGACCGAGGTGCCCGAGTAGGTCCTAGCTCTCGCGGCGCGTGACGGTGAAATGGTCAAGGAGCGACCGACAACGGAGCGGTCGTCGCGGGAGTGTGCGCGGGCATGGCCACGCCCGCGCGACGGGCCAGGGACTGAGCAGCCAAAGACAGCAGCATCAAACGAGGCAAACGAGGCAAGGACGTCAGGCTCGTGGACGCGTGAGTCGCGCGGGCGACGGAGATTGAACGAGTGGTGGGCAAAGGAGGATGCGGCGGCGGAGGCGGCAGCGGCGGCCTCGGGTGACTCCCACTGGCCGACGGAGGAGCCAACAGAGGAGCCGAGAAGAACGTCGCCAGAGATGTTGGACTCCCCGGAAAAGGGAAGGCGGGCGTTGATGACGCGGGTGGAGAGGTGGGTCATGGCGAGGGTACGGAGCGAGGAGGCAAGGTGGCCACCAAGTGAGCTGTGGCCACGGAGCGAGGGATCGACGACCGGGTTCGGCCCGACAGCCGGGGCTGTGGCGTGCGGGAGACGCTGGAGCGGGCGGACCCTGCCGGGTGCTGCGTCGATTTCAAAGAACGAGACAGCAAGCCAGTACGGAGCCTTGGCGCGGAGCTTGCCGTGGAGCACGTCGGGCTCTTCGAGGAGGAAGAGCGGAACAGCGTGGAGTGGCGGTGGGGCGAGGCAGAGGATTTCAGCGCCGACGCCGTTGTCGATCATGCGGTGCTTAGTGAGGAGTGCGAGCGAGTTGTCGACAGAGAAGACGGCGGTGCCCGGCGAGACAATGATGATGGACTGTCCGGTGCGGACCATGTTGCGGTCGACGTTGTGCTGGTCAAAGACGTTGAGGCAGAGGTTGATGGCCTCGAGGATGTTGCCCTCGCGGGCAAGCGAGATGAAGGAGCGCGGCGACGAGAGAGCGGCCTCAAGGACGGCGGCGGCGGCCGGGGAGTCGGCAGCGTGCTTGCGAATGAGAAAGAGGCGGGCCGAGGCGACAAAGGAGCAGAACTCAGCCTTGAGACGGACAATGAGCGAGTCCCACGAGGAGCGGGTCTCGGTGTCGACGAGGAGCTTGTAGACGTCAAAGTGCGGGGCGAGCGGCGGGGCGCCGAGCGCGTCTGCGACGTTGTCGGTGTGCAGGCGGGCAAAGAGTACGATGGAGACAGCGTGCTGGCAGCCTTCGGCGACCCAGCGGGTGCAGAGCTCCTCAAGGAAGCGAGTGGCTTTTTCAAAGAGCAAATCGCCCGAGGTCGGGTGCCACTCCCACATCTCGGCAGCCATCTGGACGAGGATGAACACCTGGGCCGAGTACGAGCGGACAGTAAACTTGGTCTTGTGCGTGACAACGCCTGAGAGCACGCTCGCGCCACCGCGGATCATAGAGCGGACGGAGACGGTAATGCCGACGCAAGTGAGCGACTTGCCGGTGTAGACGCACGGGGCGTCGCGGGCCATGGCGCCCATGAACCGCCACATGTCGGATCGCCCGATGTACTGCGACTTGAAGGTGACTTCGACGTGGTCGACCTGGACCCGGTCGAGCTCGTTCGAGCTGAGCTTGGTGATGCGGACCTGCTGCCGGTCGCGGAGGCCAAAGGCGCTTGCAACTGCGCGACTCACCGAGATCCGCAGGTTCGACCGCTTGGTGAGACCAGCCGCGGTCGGCCGGATCGAGTGGTACAGGACCTGCGCGCCGGCGGCGGCATCATCATCACTAGTCGCACCGGCATGGGCGCCTTCTTCCGGCGAGCCATCACCATCCTGCTTGACACCTGCCACCGAGCTGCGGCGAGAGGAGGGAAACGAGGCTGTGTCGGGGTCAGCGCCGTTGCCCGACGGGCTGGTAGCAGCAGCATGCTCTGTGTTGGCGGCATCGTCGGTGGCTTCAACCGATGCGATGGCAACCATGTCCCCAGGACCAAAGCCGGCCAAGTGGTTGAGGTTGACCACCACATCAGCGCCTTCGTACTCGCTCTGCTTGTGGACCCAGAGCGTGACGGTGACAGGGCGGACAGACTTGGCCACAGAGCCGGCTGCTGCTGTCGGAGAAGCGCCTTGGTTGGCCGTGGTTGAGCTCGAGCTTGCAGCTGCTGCAGGTGCGCGTGTGCGGTAGAACCGCACCATGGCCGAAGTTGTGGTGGGGGGGGGGAAGAGGGGTGCTGGCTGTCTTGCCCGAGCCGGAGTCAGAGCCCGGACTTGGGCTTGCGAGGGGCGGTCACCATGCGAGGTGGCTCATCGATCGCTGATAGATGAGGCTCGTTTGTTTCAATCGGGGAAAGCTAGAGGGGGGAAATAGAGCCGTAGATGGCTGGGTGGCTGGCTTGGTGGCTGGCTGGCCGCCTACCTGCTGAGAGAGCGGCAGGTGTGGCTTCCCAGTGTGTTGAAAGCCACGAGCGGCAGGTAGTAGGATGCCACCGCGAGTCAAGGATGCGTCTAGAGGGAGGGCGGTGAGGCCTACGCCGACTTGGCCTTGGCATCGGCATCGGTGCAGCCGTTGTGCATGGAGATGAGCCAAGGGGTGTAGGAGGTGGCCATGACGAAAAAGACGCCGTAGACGGCGAGCGGGACCGAGGCGAAGCCGGCAGCAGCGATCTGCGGATAAGCGATGAGGACAAGGAAGATGGTCTTGTAGACAACCTGCATGAGGACAAGAGCCTTGCATGCGTGCGGAGCGTAGAGGCCGATGAAGGAGACGATGAGGACGGCTGTCCACATGGCGGCAAGGAGTGCGGCAAAGTTGTCGGACCACGTCCCAAACTTGCCCTCGAACAGGTGCTCCTCGGCAAGGCCGGTCCACAGCAGGGCACAGACTGGGAGCAGGACAACAATGTTGAGGATGTACGGGTAGCGTTCAATAAGAGCCATCGTTGCCTGTAATAAGCGTGCCGTGTGCAGAGTTGCAAAGTGTACGGTATGGCCCACGCGTGCGTTGGCCACGTCCTACCAATCAAAAGAGTACGTCAATGGCCACAATGCGGGCCCACAAGCCAAAGATCAATGGCCACGCCATGTTGATCAATGGCACGCCATGTTGATCAATGGCCACACCGTGTCTCCAACCACCAACCAACCAACCGCCAACCAACCACCGGCCACCCACCACAAGCCCACCACCTTTCACCTCTGCCAACACTCCGCTCCCACCCCCGGACAGCGAGTGCAGGTATGGGCCAGTACCTTGCGCGGAATGTGGAGCGAAGGGGAGACGGGCAGCTGAAGCGGTCCGAGGGCAATGCCGCTGTGGTGGCAGAGCTGCTCGAGGGTGTTGTCCATATCAACGACAACTTTCCCCGTGAGGCCGCCATTGCCTTTGCCTCCCCGCTCACCTTCCCCTCTTCCGTATCCTCACTGGACGCCTTTGAGGCTCTCCCAGACTATGTTCACGACCCGTCTGCCCACGCCATTGTCTCGCTGGTACGTACCCTCCTCCTCCCCCCCCGTG